>NC_092227.1:81794011-82011511 GCF_036320965.1 Panulirus ornatus
GGCAGGCACAGCTGACATCGCTCGTGAGCACAGCTCCCTGACGAGCCCGCAACAGACCCGTCCTCGCTATCACCAGTCTCCGAGGGTGTCTGGAAATTAGTCGTTTCCGGAGGCGCGTCCACCTTGAGCGAGAACACTTGATAACGAAGAGATCTGGCTGCCAGAGGGTTCCCTGTAGCTGGCTCTGATACAGCGGCAGGAGCAGGATCGTCAGCAGCAGGCAAGGTGCTGGTGGTGCTGACGTTTGTTATGGTGGTTGTAACTGAGGAAAAGCTCGAGTTGTCCTCCCCAGCAGAACTGCCTCCAGACACGGTGCGAGATCGACGTTGACGGTTGCTGCTCGTGGCTGAGGCCCCGCCTACGTCTTCGTCAGGACTAACGCCGGGGTTCTGGTCGCTGGGGGTGGACCCGTCGTATACCTGAAGGCAAAGTCTGTGTTAGACCCCTTCCACTTAGGAAAAAGGAGAGAGAATGAAATTAAATCATCAGGACCGTCGGCAATATTAGCTGTAGAGTCAGATAATTATTGTTCCTCCGATCTGGTAATAGTTTTATAGGAGAGTAAACACCTTTGTGGGGGGAATGGAATCTTCTCAAGATTTGTAGAGACAGTTGGGAAGCTCACCAGACGTGAACCAGAACCCTTCCGTCCCCTCACTTCTTCAGGAAAGTTTTGCACCTACGACGCACCTGGATGACTGATCTAGGGAGCCACCTGATCCGGCTGACTTCACCCTGGAAATTCAGATGACCTGATCTAACGACCACGGGAGACTTATCAACGTCCTCGAACGTATCCCGCAGATGGATGTACGCTACGCTGAAGATCCATCTACTACTGATGATTGCTCTGGACAAACACCTAACGGGAGTGATTCATCTAAAAGAAAAAAAAGATACAAAAAAATCTAACGTATTAAAAATCCTCAAGAATTACGTAGTTTGCATAATTAGAGAACGAGAGATTCATCTTTATGACCGTCTCCTGTGGTGCCTCATCCGATATGATTAAAGGGATATGATTAAAGACTCATTTGAGCAGAAATTCTCTCACAGATACAGTCGCTCATCCGACCTTGCGTTCATTCTGATGCTCAGTTGATCCTCAGAAATATTCTGGAGACCAGATATTTCTACGTGGGTCAAAAGACTCGCTGGACCTAGATGAATATATTTTGGAAGACGAGTTTTTCCTGATTGGTTCAAAAGATTTACTGGACTTGGATGAATAATATTCTAAAGGAAGAATATTTCTGCATGGTTCAAAAGATTCACTGGACCTGGATGAACAATGTTATGCAAGACGAATTTTCCAGGATGTCTTAAAAGATTCACTAGGACTTGGTTGAATAATATTCTTATGGACGAACTTTTCTGGATAATTCAAAAGACTCACTAGACTTGGATGAATAATAATCTATGGGACGAATCTTTCTGGATAATTCAAAAGACATAAAGGACACAGATGAACAGTATTCTATAGGACGAATTTTTCTGGACGATTCAAAAGATCTGACAGACCTGGATGAATAATATTCTAAAGGACGAATTTTCCTGGATGATTCAAAAGATTCTAAGGACTCGTATGATTAACTCAACAGATTAAACCGATTTTGATGGTATTTCGCTTCTTGTCTCACTGCCTTTAATTAACTAGTGAGATACTTTACTTGGGATGTAGGATTCTGGTAACTCCATCTGTGGCCATTACGGCTCATATTTCACCATTAATCACCTCTCCAGAGGCTCGACCTGCCCTGCGTTATAATTACCCTGTTATAACTAACTCTAGGTAATTACCCTGGCGGTTAGCATTCACCTAGGTAATTACCCTAGGGGCTGTCATTTACCTACGACCGTCATTTATCTGAGTAATTACAATGTTGGTTGTCATTTGCCTGAGTGATTACCTTGGACTCTGTCATTTATCTGAGTAATTACGATGTTGGTTGTCATTTGCCTGAGTGATTACCTTGGACTCTGTCATTTATCTGAGTAATTATCCTGGCGACTGCCATTCATCTGAGTGATTACCTTAGCGACTATCATTTACCTGTCTAATTGCCCTAATGTCATTTACTTGATAATATCCTTGATGAGTGTCATTTGCCCGACTAATTATCCTAAAGTGTCATCTAAGTGATTACCCAGGTGACTGTCACTTACCTGATTAATGTCCCTGACGAGTATCATTTGCCCAAGTAATTATCCTGATGAGTGTCACTGACCTGAGTAATTACCCCGGGCGACAGTTACTGACATGAGTAATTACCTAGGAGACCATCAATGACCTCATTAATTGCTCTGACCAATGTTACTTACCTTATAGGTGACCGAATAATCATCTTGAGGGTCATTACCTGAGTAATTACCCCGGCGACTGCCACATCGACCTGGGCAATGAGTTGTGTGTGGGAGACTCACCTGATTAGCATAATGGGCCTGGATGGTGAACGCTGGCGTCTTGTCGTTGGAGCTACGACGCTGCTGTGGGAGAGAGTCATACCATGAGTCGTGCTCATACCATGAAAAAAAAATAATTGATACTGAAATGGTGACTACCGACCATAGATGGTCTCTAGCCATTGTGGTCTCATGGTCGTTCGTGAGTGATAGACCCTACTGACCCACAGATGGCCTCTAGCCATTGTAATACATGGTCTCTAGCCATTGTAGCCTGATGGTCGTGTGTGGGTGATAGACCCTACTGACCCACAGATGGTCTCTAGCCATTGTAATACATGGTCTCTAGCCATTGTAGCCTGATGGTCGTGTGTGGGTGATAGATCCTACTGACCCACAGATGGTCTCTAACTATTGTAGCCTGATGGTCGTGTGTGGGTGATAGATCCTACTGACCCACAGATGGTCTCTAGCCATTGTAATACATGGTCTCTAGCCATTGTAGCCTGATGGTCGTGTGTGGGTGATAGATCCTACTGACCCACAGATGGTCTCTAGCCATTGTGGCCTGGTGGTCGTTCGTGGTTGATAGATCCTATAAAGGGATGTTGATATTAAGTGTGAGGGTTATATTTTTCTCACTGATGTGTAAGAGAGACGACATCAGCACTCTACGGAGGATTCACATATACATATGTCGTGTTAATACAGGAAAGCGCAACCTCCTCGAAGGCTGAGGTTGGGGTGTCTGAATTTGTGTGGATGTGACCAAGATGGGAAAGAAGGAGAGACAAGCAGTACGTATGAGGAAAGAACCCTGGATGAACGTTCTGGATCTGAGGGAAATAAAGCTCGAGGGTATAGGAATATTTTTGGAGCAAAGTCAGTGGGTGATGAGAGAACAAGAGCTAAGGAGGACTAACACTTTTCCTAAAGCAGGAGTTGTGGGAGTGTGTGATTAGAGTGTAAGGAAGTAATTTCTACAATGATGTGGGTAAAACTGAAAGTGGATGGCGAGAGATGGGTAATTAGTTGTGTTTTTTACCTGACCAGAAGAAAGATCATGAGGGGCAAGTGTTTAGGGAGCAGCTAAGTGAATGTGTCAGCAGTTTTGATGCAAGAGCCCAGGTATTAGTGATGGGTAATTCAAAAGAAAAGGTGAGTGATGTGGCAGATGTGGGTATAATTAAGAGACATGAGGTATTCAGTGTTATGTATGGAAAAGGTGAATAACTTGTGGAGTTGCGTGATGGAAAAGGACTTTTGATTGGAAATACCTGGTTTAAAAAGAGGGACATACACAAGTATACGAATGTGAGTAGGAAAGATGATCAGCGGCCATTACTGGATAACATATCAATTGATAGGATGTAAAAGAGAGACCTATGGGTGAAAAATTTACTGAGAGGGGCAGTTGGTGGGATGTCTGATCAATATCTTGCGAAGGCGAAGTGAATATTTCTAGAGGTTTTCGGAAAAGAGGAAACAGGTTGAAAGAGACTGTTGAGAGTGAGTGAGCTTGACAGCAGACTTGTGTGAAGAAATACCAGGAAAGACTGAGTGTAGAATGGCAAAAGGTGAGGGTAAATGAATCAAAAGGAGTGGGTGAAGAATGTGAGGCATTTTGCGAAGCAGTTCTGGTATGTGCAAGAGATGTATGTGGCATACGAAAGGTGGGAGGTGGGCAGATTAGAAAGGGTAGTGAGTGGTGGAATGAAATAGTAAGATTGCTTGTGAAAGAGAAAACTGAGGCGTTTGGACGGTATTTACAGGGAAGGAGAGCAGATGATTGGAGGATGTATGCGAGAAAGCGGTAGGGGGTCAAGAGGAAGATGCAGGGGTTGAAAAAAGAGGGCAAATGAGAATTGGGTTAGAGAGTATCAGTAAACTTTACGGAGGCTAAGATGTTTTTGGAAGGAGGTAAATAAAGTGCGAAAAACAAGAGAATAATTAGGAACATCAGTGAAGGAGGCAAAAAGGGAAATAACAGGTAGTGATGAAGTGAAGAGGAGATGGAGCGAGTATTTTGATGGACTACGCAATGTCTTTGATAATAGAGTGGCAGATGTCGGGTGTTTGGGTCGAGGTGTTATGCGGAGGGAGTCATGGCGAGTGGTTTTGTGAAGACCAAGTACTCACCTCAGCCCCTCGGTTTCCAGGACAGAAGCCACAGCCCCACGGTTCCGGTCTCCTCCAAGGTGGACTGTGGCGATGGGGGAGAGAAGGAACACAGACGTTAATCCTCGCAAATCACTGCTTTAAGTGTGGGAGAAGAAGAAGATGGCTCGTCTCCTTAAACAAGCTGAATAATTTGTGACAAATAAACGATAATTCTTCCAAAATTCGTGAATGCTTCCCCTTGTCTCTTTTCTCTTTTCATAATCCTTTCTATGTTTCAATTAAGGTCCGACCATGATGTGGACTTTAATTCGTGACTGGAGACTCCAACGTCAAGAGAGAGAGAGAGAGAGAGAGAAAAAAAAAAATAACCTACCGATAAAATCAGTGAAAATATATGGATTTTTCACTTTCTGATTCTCAAACAATTTCTACTAAGGATGAACAATGAATTTGCACTGCCTCCTGTTGGATTACAGGATACGCCTACGATAAGAGATACGTCCAATGTACTCTTGCCATCACTAGTTGACCTAGGAACATACATGCATTGATAAGCATAACAATCTAGCATACAGAAATGAATGATCCTGAGATAGCACGTAACCTACATCGTGAATAAATGAAAATATATCACCTACATGTTCTCTGCACACACACACACACACACATACCAGCAGCTCACACGGAAGGCTACAACACTGTTTTACATAGACGACGCTTATTTATTATAAAGGAGAGAATATTGAAACTTCCTTGTTCGTATATACAATTCATCTTAAGAGACGACCTTGGAAATAAGTAATTATCAAATGTGTGTATACTTTTGTGATATGTTTGTCAACTTCATCGTGTGTATATCCCATGCCCGACTATGGCCAAGCGTACGGCCTGTACTACATGATACATGTACCACGTAGTGAATGCCAAGACTATAAACACCTTCAAATTTCATTTAGACAAATATTTCTTCAAAAATTCAGGTATACTCTGAGAAAAACGCCAGAAATATACTGTATAAGCGACAGCGGTAACGGGGGCACGAGAAGGATAATGTGCGGCGGTGCGGAGTCGGCGATAGCTTAAAAAAACTGCTGAGCGGAATTACATTTTCTTGTCAAGTTAGAATCCTTTTCCTTTTTTTATTTCTTTTTACCAGTCGTGGGCCAATCAGGCCTCCTGTTGTCTGTCTTTCTCATGTAGACTTATGTAAACACTCACTCTGATTTCTCCCCATCTGTTTTACTTACGTTCCTTTCTGTTACTTCATCATCTGTGCTCAAGAAAGAGATTAAAAACCCAGTCATCAACCTTTTTTTCATATTCTTTTTTTTTGTACTTAGACTTATGATCTAAAAGTAGAACAAGGATCAAACAGTGGAAGGGTGTCACAAACGATTAGAATTGGACGACACTGGAAGGGGTGAAGACTGCAGGTTAGTGAGGGACTTACTCCTTGTAGCAGTTCCATGTGGTCAGACACAAGGCGAAGACCAAGATGAATCCTATGCCGAAGAGCGCCATCTTGAAGATCCAGTTTGAGTTGGACATCATGCTGTGGAGATATGGGGGCGGCTCGGTGAAGATGCTTCGAGGTGTTGCAAGGGGATATGGTGATCAAATTGTGAATATGCTCGGTGCAAGAATCATGAGTGGTGGCACATCCACTGATAAAGCTTTATGAGGTTATACATCCATTGATAAAAACGTATGAGGTCACACATCCACTGATAAAGACTTATGACGTCACACATCCGCTGACAAAGACTTAGGAGGTCACACATCCACTGATAAAGACTTAGGAGGTCACACATCCACTGATAAAGACTTAGGAGGTCACACATCAACTGATAAAGAATTATGAGGTTACACATCCACTGATAGAGACTTATGAGGTCACACATCAACTGATAAAGAATTATGAGGTCACACATCCACTGATAAAGACTTATGAGGCTACACATCCATTGATAAACACTCAAGAGGTTATACATCCATTGATAAAGATTTATGTGGTTACACAACAACTGATAAAGACATGAGGTCACACATCCACTGATAAAGACTTATGAGGTCAAACATCCACTGATAAAGACTTAGGAAGTCACACATCCACTGATAAAGAATTATGAGGTTACACATCCACTGATAATGACTTATGAGAATTTCTTCGTCTTGAAGTGAGGAACTTGAGTAAGACGAACATCAACACAAGTAAGACAGTACAGAACACAGAAAAAAATTCATCTACTGTGATATGTTTTAAGGTTTATACCACTTACTACTATTGTTAGGTTTATATTACCTGCTATTGTGACCTCAAATAATTCTAGTGGAAAGCTCATCCAACAGATCCAACGCACAGAGACACAAACACCAACAAAAAGGGAGGAACCCTAGCGATTTTGAGACTCAGGAGTACTTCAGTCTGAGCGCCTGCTGCCTCCCCTCTACCAGACTGGACGCGGGGTACTGCAGGATGGGTGTCCGCTGCCAGGGGCGTACTAGTGCAGGGTGGGTGTCCGCTTCCAGAGAAGCTGGTCGTGGGAGGGGGGTTACTGCAGGGCGGGGCGCCTGCTACCAGAAGTTCTGGGCGCAGGGAGCTGCTGCGGAGTAAGTGCCCGCTCTTAGGGACTCTGGACGCGCGGGGTACTTAGTACAAGGCGGGTGATCACACCTGCGGCCCTTGCCTTCGTCTTACTAACCAGATGTTGTTGTCGTTCTCGCCGCGTGGGCAGTGGCAGTAGCCGTCGCTCCAACAATTGCCGGGGAAGTCACAGGCAAGACTGGAGTTGCACGAGGAACCCAGCACACCTGTGAGTCGTGGTTGATCAGTAAGGGTTTCACACCAGTGCAACAAGCAACTAAAACATAAATATTAGGTTCAAGGCAACTAAAGGTGTAGGATTTAATACCAGTGCATCAAGCAACTAAAACAGTAATATTACGATGAATTCCTTTTCAGTTATAGATTCATTTAGCTATGGCCAGTTTAAAAGATTGTCGTTAATGTAGTTTTAACATTATTGTACCGTGTGAATTTCAGACGAATATGTTTGCTAGATACTGACGCCAGCAAAGCCCATGTTTCACACGATATCAAAGACTAGTGTCCTGAGAAACATGCAGAGAGTCTCGAGCCAGATTATTGTAAAGGTAATAAGCTTTCACTGTCCATCAGTGCCTTACCTAACTCCACGGAATTTACATACACACACACACACACACACACACACACAAACATATATACATATATATATATATATATATATATATATATATATATATATATATATATATATATATATATATATTTTTTTTTTTATACTTTGTCGCTGTCTCCCGCGTTTGCGAGGTAGCGCAAGGAAACAGACGAAAGAAATGGCCCACCCCCCCCCCATACACATGTATATACATACGTCCACACACGCAAATATACATACCTACACAGCTTTCCATGGTTTACCCCAGACGCTTCACATGCCTTGATTCAATCCACTGACAGCACGTCAACCCCGGTATACCACATCGCTCCAATTCACTTTATTCCTTGCCCTCCTTTCACCCTCCTGCATGTTCAGGCCCCGATCACACAAAATCTTTTTCACTCCATCTTTCCACCTCCACTTTGGTCTCCCTCTTCTCCTTGCTCCCTCCACCTCCGACACATATATCCTCTTGGTCAATCTTTCCTCACTCATCCTCTCCATGTGCCCAAACCACTTCAAAACACCCTCTTCTGCTCTCTCAACCACGCTCTTTTTATTTCCACACATCTCTCTTACCCTTACGTTACTCACTCGATCAAACCACCTCACACCACACATTGTCCTCAAACATCTCATATATATATATATATATATATACACACAAGTATATACATAAACGCCCACACACGCACATATATACATATACATTTCAACGTATACATACATACATACACAGACAAAGATACAAATGTACATATTCATACATGCTGCCTTCATCCATTCTTGTCGCCACCCCGCCACGCATGAAAACGGCACCCCACTCCCCCCGCGTGCGCGCGAGGTAGCGCTAGGAAAAGACAACAAAGTCCACATTCGTTCACACTCAGTTCTCTTTGTCAATCTTTCCTCACTCATTCTCTCCATGTGAACAAACCATTTCAATACACCCTTTTCTGCTCTCTCAACCACACTCTTTTTTTTTTTTTACCATACGTCTCTCTTATCCTTTCATTACTTACTCGATCAAACCACCACACACCACATATTGTCCTCAAAGATCTCATTTCCAGCAAATTCATTCTCCTCCGCACAACCCTATCTATAGTCCACGCCTCGCAACCATATACCATTATTGGAACCACTATTCCTTCAAACATACCCATTTTTGCTTTCCGAAATAATGTTCTCGCCCTCCATACATTTTTCAACGCTCCCAGAACTTTCGCCCCCTCCCCCACCCTGTGACTCACTTCTGCTTCCATGGTTCCATCCGCTGCCAAATCCACTCCCAGATATCTAAAACACTTCACTTCCTCCAGTTTTTCTCCATTCAAACTTACCTCCCAACTGTCTCGTCCCTCATCTCTACTGTACCTAATAGCCTTGCTCTTATTCACATTTACTCTCAGCTTTCTTCTTTCACACACTTTACCAAACTCAGTCACCAACTTCAGCAGTTTCTCATCTGAATCAGCCACCAGCGCCGTATCATCAGCGAACAACAATTGACTCACTTCCCAAGCCCTCTCATCCACAACAGACTGCATACCTGCCCCCCTCTCCAAAACTCTTGCATTCATCTCCCTACCAGCCCCATCCATAAACAATTTAAACTACCATGGAGACATCACACACACACACCTGCCGCAAATCGACATTCACTGATAACCAATCACTGTCCTCTCTTACTACTCGTACACATGCCTTACATCCTTAATAAAAACTTTTCACTGCTGCTAGCAATTTGCCTCCCACACCATATACTCTTACTACCTTCCGCAGAGCATCTCTATCAACTCTATCACATGCCTTCTCCAGATCCATAAATGGTATATACAAATCCATTCTTTTTTCTAAGTTTTTCTCACATACATTCTTCAAAGCAAACACCTGATCCACATATCATCTACCACTTCTGAAACCACAAGTGGTATATATATATATATATATATATATATATATATATATATATATATATATATATATATATATATATATATATATATGTATATACATATATTTGTCATACTATTCGCCATTTCCCGCGTTAACGAGGTAGCGTTAAGAACAGAGGACTGGGCCTTTGAGGGAATATTCTCACCTGATCCCCTTCTCTGTTCCTTCTTTTGGAAAATTGAAAAAAAAAAAAGAGGGGAGGATTTCCAGCCCCCCGCTCCCTCCTTTTTAGTCGCCTTTTACGACACGCAGGGAATACGTGGGAAGTATTCTTTCTCCCCTATCCTTATATATATATATATATATATATATATATATATATATATATATATATATATATATATATATATATGTTGGAAATCAGCATAATTAAATCTTCGCCACATCTGTAAAGCAAGTCTCTGTCTGTGCATTTCCAGGGTTCGTTCCCTCTACCATGATCATCTACCAGTGCCGCGTGTATGCATTATACCACCACACACACCTGCTTCCCTTCACCACATCCGCCCAAACGAAACACCTGTCCCAAAACAAACACTCATCCATGCGCGACACACCACAGGTAAGCCAAGCCAAGCCAAGCCTAGCACAGCCTATCCTCAACACCTCACACTTGTAGCCTACTTGACTCACCACAGGTGCCCAGCCTAGCCTAGTCCAGCCTATCCTCAACATCTCACACTTGTAGCCTACTTGACCCACCACAGGTGCCCAGCCTAGCCTAGTCCAGCCTATCCTCAACACCTCACACTTGTAGCCTACTTGACTCACCACAGGTGCCCAGCCTAGCCTAGTCCAGCCTATCCTCAACATCTCACACTTGTAGCCTACTTGACCCACCACAGGTGCCCAGCCTAGCCTAGTCCAGCCTATCCTCAACACCTCACACTTGTAGCCTACTTGACTCACCACAGGTGCCAAGCCTAGTCCAGCCCAACCCCTAACACTTGTTGCCTACTTGACTCACCACAGGTGCCGCACTGGAAGACATACTTGGCGGTCCAGATGCTAGAGGCTTCGTAGTGGTAGATCCAGCAGAAGGGCGGGGCGCACGTGCACTGGCCCGCCCGGCACTCCAGCAGTGGGTCTGTGTACTGCCAACAGTCACGGTAGTCATTGCAGTGTAGAGGTGGCAACTTCACTGTAGAGGGGTGGCTATTAGTATACTGTCTCGTGGTGATGGGGTATACTGTCGGGTAATGGTGGGGGTATACTGTCTGGTAGTGATGGGGTATACTGTCTGGTTGTGAAAGGGTATACTGTCAGGTGGTGATGGGGAATACTATCTGATGGTGATGGGGTATACTGTTTGGTGGTGATGGGGTATACTGTCTAGGTGGTGATGAGGTATACTGTCTGGTGGTTATGGGGTGTATTGTCTGGTGGTGATGGGGTATACTGTCTGGTGGTTATGGGGTATGCTGTCTAGTGGTGATGGGGTATACTGTCTAGTAATGATTATACTATTAGGTCTTAATGGAATATACTGTCATTGGGTGATGGGGTATGCTGTTAGATGATGGGGTATGCTGTCAGCTGGTGATGGGGTATACTATCAGGTGGTGATGAGGTATACTATCAGGTGGTGATGGGGTATACTGTCAGGTGGTGATGGGGTATACTGTCAGGTGGTGTTGGGGTATACTGTCAAATGGTGCTGGGGTATATGTCAAGTGGTAATGGGGTATACTACTATCAGATGGTAATGGGGTATACCATCAGGTGTTGTTGGGGTATACTATCAGGTGGTGACGGGAATACCGTCAGGTGGTGATGGGGTAAACTATCAGGTGGTGATCGGGGTATACTATCAGGTGGTGATCGGGGTATACTATCAGGTGGTGATGGGGGTATAATATCAGGTGGTGATCGGGGTATACTATCAGGTGGTGATGGGGGTATACTATCAGATGGTGATGGGGTATAGTATCAGGTGGTGATCGGGGTATACTATCAGATGGTGATGGGGGTATACTATCAGATGGTGATGGGGGTATACTATCAGGTGGTGATGGGGGTAAACTATCAGGTGGTGATCGGGGTATACTATCAGGTGGTGATCGGGGTGTACTATCAGATGGTGATGGGGGTATACTATCAGATGGTGATGTGGGTATACTATCAGGTGGTGATGGGGGTATACTATCAGGTGGTGATGGGGGTATATCTGTTGATAAAACTGAAGAAAGCGCAAACAGGGAAGCAACACTTTATCAGATAAAAATCCTTTGTGGGGTGTTACCGTACTCCTCCTGCTGGAAGGTGCACCGCGAGTGAAAAAAAAAAGTCACTGTTAAAGAGGCTGCATAATCGCCAGTTGACGATAGGCAGCACAGTCTCATCAAAGAAGCTTTCGCTTCAAAGGAGTCCATTCTGTCCCTGCTACTGGGTGCAGCGCAGCCTTGGAATCGCAGACGCCCCTAGATATGGGGTCTTGAGGTTGTACAATAATAATAATAATGATACTACTACTAATAATAATAATAATAACAATAATAACAATTATGATAACAAAAATAACAAACCACTTTGTACCTACAAAGGCGTCCAACATGGCGCCCTGGAGATAACCCGTTTAATCAGCTGATCAAAGGTAAACAAAGATGGCGCACATGATATACTAAATGTACAGTAACATTGCATGTTCTATAATGACCTAAGATATATACTGATCGCACAATGGACGGAAACAAGAAAAACTGCTCCATGAGGATGACAATAATTACAGTGATAACAGCATTGATTGCTGGGTTAATTGCTAACACAGAACTTGAAAACAGTGTAGCACAATAACTACTACATTATAATACATATCAATAATAATATATGATTAGAGCTTGATTGAAAATGTGATAAAGCACGTCTAGGAAAAGACTATGGATAACTACTGAAAAGAAAATGGTCGAAAAAAGCGACGAAACTTACCGATAACAAAGCATACTTAAACAAATGAGCATCAGGTTAAACGGGGAACCGTGTGACGCCCTGACAAGCAATACTGAAAACTGTAATTATCATATAAATGGGATTTGGGGGACCTTAGTATATACATTAGTTATAGTAAAATCAATCCTGTGAGAAAATGTTTGTGATACGGTCAACGTGTACATGATTGCATCGAAGCAGAGAATGAATATAAAAAAGAGACGAATAAATATATGACTACGTGGTACATGTAGTCAAGAAACAGTAAAGGCAAAGGAATATGTAGAAAAAGAAAGCACTAAATGTTGTCAAGAAAAAGTAAAGGTATGGAATAGGTAGAAGATAATAAAGTTGAAGATAAATGGAAGGAAATTTGATAGATAACGAAGAAGATAATAGTATCATACTGAGATGAAAATGTAAAAGATTAAAAAGCTAAAAGGTAAAGAAAAATTAAATTCATGATTAGAAAATGTTAAAAAAAGGAAAAGAAATGCCTTTAGTGCTGGATTCCCCCTGTCCTAGAGGCACAGACGCACTATAAGTAAACAATGACGCATCAACAGGATTATTGTGTTTTTAGGTAAGTTTTTTAGGTTTCAGAAAAACTGTCTCGTTGTATTGAAGTACATATTCTAATATTAGGATATTTCATTGTGAACAGAACTGAATGACTGATAAGCGTAAGCAAAAAGATCCTGGGGGGTGGGGTGTATTCAGAAAAAACGGGTAAAAGGGGATACTTGACTGGCACAAGTACCTAAGCGGGAGACGTACAGATTCAGACGAGGAAAGATCTTGCATGGCGAACCAGTTGACTATCCATGAGAGAAAATGGGGGGTCTCTTAGAAGAGAGAAAATGGGGGGTCCCTTAGAAGAGAGAAAATGGGGGGTCTCTTAGAAGAGAGAAAATGGGGGGTCTCTTAGAAGAGAGAAAATGGGGGGGTCTCTTAGGCTTCCCTAGCCGCTCTTGATATTGTCCCCCAACGGAAGAGTGGCGATGGCACTGGACGAGGGAGCTATGGACCAGAGGGAGGGCTATTCAGATGGAGAGGTAGCTGCCTACACAGGGAAATGTAGGACGAAGGAAGGTAACGAGTGCGCGGTGGAATGGCGTGCCTCAGGGCTCGGGAGTTGAGGCTATTACTATTTCTGGTATACGTAGTTGATTCGCCAGACGTGTCTGATCTATACCTAAGTATGTGTTTACTACGGCAAAATATGCATGAAGGACGAATCAGCATGGATTGAAAAAAAATATGTATATCACAAAGACAAGCAAAATGATGGAATAGTCGGACCAAATGGCTTGTGGAAAAACTGGAAAACGGGGAAGTTGTGAAGATGGAAAGAACTTGGCGGAAAAAAAAAAAGATGGTGAGTATACTATCATGAGTAATAGGTTAAAAAGAGACATACAGTCAGAGAGAGACATGGGAGAGTACATCATGCCGACCTTGTTACACGAACATTGTGTTGGTGAAATGGGATTGAGTGAGAGGCAAACCACAATTTGGTGGTTGTCAAAATTACTTTCTCCCAAAAGAAACTAAAGCGACACCGAGATCACATACCAACTATATGAAGCGTAGAGCTCATTACCACAACATATACTCAAAAGAAAGTCTTACCATTATAAGAAAATGGGTTACTACTTGATACCCAAGTGTAAAGTATCCTCTTTTATTTTCTGCTCTGGAAAAAAACAAAAACAATAGAAGCACTTGCCCTCATAATGTTGTTCCCTCGTAGAAATATCTTGGAGGAATTGTTCACCGTGTTCATCACTGAAATTACCCATACTTTTTCTTAAGATGAAAACTCCAAAAAGAGACTGCAAAAAGTAAGTAGAATTCTTCAAAAGAACATTGGGCAACCCATACTTTTATCATGATCCCAGGGCTTCGATGCCTGTGTTATAGTTATCTACCTTTCTGTTTCCTAAGAATCCTATCATAACTTCCTAGTCAAATTATCTTTTGTCGTTCACGGTTCCCTTAATCTGCGGGCAACAAAAATTCCATCTTTCGTCTTTGCATCACCGGCTATTAGAAAAGAAAATACACTCCTGTCGACAGCAGCGAGCCAAAGTCTCGATGAAATCCTTCTCTGATATGTTAAGGACCTTTGACAGTATTTTTGGGATAGCTAAACAGATAGAGACCGCCTAACAGTTTCTCAGGAACAAACTCTTCTCCTGTTGCATCAAATGGTACTCTTGAGTTGGGTAGGTATCCTAGAAGCACAGAAAAGAATATAATTTTGTCAAATCTTCCCACAAACCTATAGGAACTCCACTGACTTTAAATCGTCACATAGGAGTGATCATTTGGGCTTCACTATTCATCAATTGCCAGGGTATTTAAGACCGTCAGCGTCTAATTATGACCACCTGTCAAAAAACATCAATGTCAGGTATGGATGATTCTGAGACCATACACGCTCACCACCGCATACATGACTCTTGTCCACGAATGTTTCCCCCTCACAGAGCTTGTATATTGCTATGGATCACTACTACTTAGAATATATTACCTCACTAGAGAACAGGATATGAAAGGAACATTTGGTACAAATGATGTCAAGAATATAAGAAGAATAGAAAATCCGGAGCTGTTTACACTGTCCGTTCGAGCCTTCGAAGCAGCTGATTTTCAAGCCAGCCATTGTTCATCCGCCCGTCCGTCCGTCTTCGGTCTGTACACACCGCGTACGTTCACTAACCGTACGGTGCCAGACGTACGATTACTAACCTCTTTTCCCCCCCCCCCCTCCCCAAATACAGTTACCAACAGTTCATCTACTGCCTCGTCAGGATAGAAACTGCTACCTGCTGGGGATAGACAGTTTCAGGAAAATACCTTACTTCTGGGATGGAAGTTTATGTTGGCAATATGGGTGGTACGGAGAGGGAAAATGGGGGAGTGAGTAGTTAAACCACTGAACAATCCCATCCTCCATTCAGGGCATGTGACCAAGGAGAGAGGGAGTGGTGGTGGTGAAGGAGGGTGTGGTCGTCAGGGTGGAAGGGCGTGGTGGAGTTGCTGAAGAAGGGTGTGGTAGCCCTCAAAAGAAGCGAGCAGACGAGAGCCCGAATCTGCTAATGATAATAATAATGCTAATAATAATAATAATAATAATAATAATAATAATAATAATAATAAAAATAGTACTAGAAAAACTACTTATACTACTACTATTACCACTACTACTACTACTACTGCCACTACTACTACTACTACTACTACTACTACTGCTACTACTACTACTACTACTAATAATAATAATAATAATAATAATAATCGTGTCTTTTATCATTACAATACAATTATATCATGTTGCACCAACATATGTACGTATGTCAGCGCGCTGGCACTCTGAAAGACCATGATCTGCTGATACCACACGCTAGGTCGACCTCAGAGTCTATCACTCGTATCTACCAATGGCGAGTCGGGGGCATCTTCGTCTTTCACGGCTGCACGGCAGTGCTCTCGTAAATTGAGACACGACATTAAAAAGAAATATGGAGATTAGAGAGAGAGAGAGAGAGAGAGAGAGAGAGAGAGAGAGAGAGAGAGAGAGAGAGAGAGAGAGAGAGAGCAGTGATGTCGAAGGCAAACATACGCAGCAGAAAACATGTAAGAGCTTTACGTTTTCTAACATCACACACACACACACACACACACACACACACGAATCTGAAGACTGGCTCTCTCTTTACCTTTAAGAGTTTTGTTTACGTTGGTTTCATTATGGTCACTACTGGTCTCTGAGACTGGGTACGCCTCTGACATCTGGGCCGGAGTGTGTTTCCCTCGTGGGGCGTTCGTGTGCGGAGTGAGGATCAGCTCCTGGACCACTCGTCGGTCCCTGGGCCTCACTGGTGGTGGGGGTGAGGTTTCCCTCATGGCTCCTTGCACCTGCAGGAGGCATGCCAGGGCGAGAGACACCCGCAGGAGTCCACAGAGCCTCATAGTTTTTTGTTTTTTTTTCTGTAGTTGGGTTAGCCCTGTCTCGCTGGGCGCAGGGCACGTAACAGCATTCTAGGCGAGGTAATTTTTTCCCCACCCTGTGGTGATCTACGGGGCAGTGTTCTAAGTCTGGTGATCTACCAGAGGTAGTAGCGAGGACAGTGTTCTCGTATGGTGATCTACCAGAGGCAACGAGGACAGTGTTCTCGTATGGTGATCTAACCAGAGGCAACGAGGACAGTGTTCTCGTATGGTGATCTACCAGAGGCAGCGAGGACAGTGTTCTCGTATGGTGATCTACCAGAGGTAGTAGCGAGGACAGTGTTCTCGTATGGTGACCTACCAGAGGCAGCGAGGACAGTGTTCTCGTATGGTGATCTTCCAGAGGTAGTAGCGAGGACAGCGTTCTTGTATGGTAATCTACCTGAGGCAGCGAGGACAGTGTTCTTGATTGGTGATCTACCAGAGGTAGTAGCGAGGACAGCGTTCTCGTATGGTGATCTACCAGAGGCAGCGAGGACAGTGTTCTCGTATGGTGATCTACCAGAGGAAGTGAAGGCAGTGGAGGACAGCGTTCTCGTCTGCTAGTCTACCAAAGCAAAGGACAGCAGTGGCCCCTCCCAAAACACAACTAACAACAACACTTCACAGAATAAACCAGAACCACGACGCTTTCTCCGTCACTCACTTTAATGGCGTCGACAACATTGCAAGGGGTTGTGATGACGCATAACCCAGCCACCTCACATTTCACACACAAACAGTTTTTTTTTCCCTTCCTCAGCTCGATTTACACGCGTGTCTCACAAGCCCATACCCACTTGCTTTCAGATCACATCTTGTAGTCACCTTTCTGGACGCTTCGACTTTCTCACAGTTTGAAATTAACAACGCAAGGGGTTCGGTTTTATGTACAAGTCTGACAGAACCTGACGGGAGTGCGTTACTGAACAGAGGGTTCGACGGAGGGAGGGAGGGAGGGGGGGTGATAAAGCTAGGGGAAGGGGAGGGAGGGAGGGAGGGAGGAGGTGGGGGAGGGGAGGGGAGGCATGACATATTAAGAGGAATCCTGATGATAAGATAATCCAACACAATTTGTGGCTGATGTCGACATCCATCGTCACCTGGTGCGGACGCCTTCCCCAGCACGGAGATGAGGAGATGCCTGCCTTTGCCCTCCTATACCATAACACAGGATTCATCGTCTGGGAATAATGTACCAGCACTCTATTCCCGTCTTCTTATCAGTCAACACGACACGCAGTCGAAAATACACGTATGTACTTATCACCTGGGGAAAATGGGAAAGCATAGATGCCACATTTCATCTGATTTATATACATAAATCCTTTTAGTTCATCGACACCTACATTTGAGATGCTATACTGTAAAGTTGTAGGATCTGATTCTAAGGTATGCTAGAGAGAATGAGAGATGTTATCATATATATACCTTTTGCTGGTCCAAATTCCGCTAACTGATGCCACAGACAGTCCTCTGACGCCTTCTTGTGTAAAGCAAGGTCGTGTTTTCTTATTTCTATTGCCAGTTTCGCCTCCTGCCAATTGTCCTTCAAGGAACATATTCGACTGGCTAAGGGCGTCGAGGTGCATGAAACTTCTTGGTTTCAGCCTCTTGTATTACTTCCACTGTCACCAGCTCCACAATAAATTATCTGTAATTTGCGTCCTGTTCCAAATACATAGTGAGAGTTCGTGAATATGTGATTTAGTGTGGATATGTAACAACCAGACGAAAGTCGTATACTGTAAATAGTATATTTAATGTTTTGCTCTGTTGGATGCACTACGTCTTTATGTAACTTGCTGTGTGTTACACAAATGCCAATGATACCATGCCTTCCTTATTTTGTCGAGAGAAGGGCCTTTTAAGGGCTACCAGTCACCCTAATTTGTCGATGTGTTGAGCCCACTGTTGGCTCTATACTTTGCCTCTACCTACCCCTAGATATGTGCCCTTCACCCATCCTGTCACTGAGATGCTCTGTCTGTGTACAAGTGAGAAAATTAATATACGAATTTCATTAGTGTTTGACAACAGTGTACAGTTTTGTATCCATATATATATATATATATATATATATATATATATATATATATATATATATATATATATATATATATATATATATATATATTTTTTTTTTTTTTTTTTTTTTTATACTTTGTCGCTGTCTCCCGCGTTTGCGAGGTAGCGCAAGGAAACAGACGAAAGAAATGGCCCAACCCCCCCCCCCCATACACATGTACATACACACGTCCACACACGCAAATATACATACCTACACAGCTTTCCATGGTTTACCCCAGACGCTTCACATGCCTTGCTTCAATCCACTGACAGCACGTCAACCCCTGTATACCACATGACTCCAATTCACTCTATTTCTTGCCCTCCTTTCACCCTCCTGCATGTTCAGGCCCCGATCACACAAAATCTTTTTCACTCCATCTTTCCACCTCCAATTTGGTCTCCCTCTTCTCCTCGTTCCCTCCACCTCCGACACATATATCCTCTTGGTCAATCTCTCCTCACTCATTCTCTCCATGTGCCCAAACCATTTCAAAACACCCTCTTCTGCTCTCTCGACCACGCTCTTTTTATTTCCACACATCTCTCTTACCCTTACGTTACTTACTCGATCAAACCACCTCACACCACACATTGTCCTCAAACATCTCATTTCCAGCACATCCATCCTCCTGCGCACATCTCTATCCATAGCCCACGCCTCGCAACCATACAGCATTGTTGGAACCACTATTCCCTCAAACATACCCATTTTTGCTTTCCGAGATAATGTTCTCGACTTCCACACATTTTTCAAGGCTCCCAAAATTTTCGCCCCCTCCCCCACCCTATGATCCACTTCCGCTTCCATGGTTCCATCCGCTGACAGATCCACTCCCAGATAGCTAAAACACTTCACTTCCTCCAGTTTTTCTCCATTCAAACTCACCTCCCAATTGACTTGACCCTCACCCCTACTGTACCTAATAACCTTGCTCTTATTCACATTTACTCTCAACTTTCTTCTTCCACACACTTTACCAAACTCAGTCACCAGCTTCTGCAGTTTCTCACATGAATCAGCCACCAGCGCTGTATCATCAGCGAACAACAATTGACTCACTTCCCAAGCTCTCTCATCCCCAACAGACTTCATACTTGCCCCTCTTTCCAGGACTCTATATATATATATATATATATATATATATATATATATATATATATATATATATATATATATATATATATATAATATATATATATGTGATCGGGGCCTGAACATGCAGGAGGGTGAAAGGAGGGCAAGGAATAGAGTGAATTGGATCGATGTGGTATACCGGGGTTGACGTGCTGTCAGTGGATTGAATCAGGGCATGTGAAGCGTCTGGGGTAAACCATGGAAAGCTGTGTAGGTGTGTATATTTGCGTGTGTGGACGTGTATGTATATACATGTGTATGGGGGTGAGTTGGGCCATTTCTTTCGTCTGTTTCCTTGCGCTACCTTCGCAAACGCGGGAGACAGCGACAAAGCAAAAAAAAAAAAAAAAAAAAGTATATACATATTCAGGGTCCCCCTGTAGCTTAAAATAGCATTGTCCCTGCAGTTGGCACACTGTTGCCATGATAACACACTGCCAGGTTAACAGGCCAACCCAAGGACGCTAAAGGTCTCTGCTCCTTACCAGCCTGTTGGCGTTGGGGTGCCTGGCTTTGCCAGATCAATTCCTACAAAAGTTGTTTAAGGCTCTGTATGAATCTGATCCACTTCAGGGGGATGGGAACAAGAGTTTTTGACGGTAGATACAAAGACTGTAACATGAACATTATGAGAATTCATATAACAACTGTATGTTCTTCAAGGAGACAATTGTATGGTGGTTAAAAGAATTTCTATGTATACTCTCGCACTTCCAATTATACACAAGTGCTCTGTTTTTTTTGTTTTTTTTTGTCCCTATGTTGACTTCAGATACATGCATCTAATTCCCAAAACCTTCTTGTATACATGCAGGTGACAACGTAAGCTAGAAGAATGGTGAAGAGTCACCACTGAAGATTAAATCTGGATGCAGATTTGCCTGTGCCATCTGGCGTAAGCGAGTGTACGAACAGATAGGGTTTGTGTTTTGTTGACTGTGACCTTTGAAAACGACGGTGCGACCCTTGAGGACGACGGTACGACCTATAAGGACGAGGGTGGGACCCTTGAGGACGACTATGATACCTTTGAGGACGACCTTACAACCCTTGAGGACCACGGTGTGACCCCCTCAGGACGACGGTGTGAACCTTGAGCTTATTAGGGATCGTACCGTTGAACTTAAGGGGTCGAGTCAAGTGGTGTGAGTAGGGAGGTGTTCACGGGACACATCCCAGTCTCATCCTTGGAGGTTTAGTGTCACGTCTCTCTATTCTCCCTCAGGCGTTTCATGTTCCTTTAAATACTCAACGAGAGTGAAAGTACATCAAAGCATCGCGGGGAACTGAGACAACCATATGTATTTCTGTAGTATTGTCTTTATCCATACCACTAAACAGTTAAGTGGAGTAAAAGGATTGGATAAGCCAGAATAGGGTGTCAGACTCCCTCCTGAAGGATGAGCAGTGTGCCAACACCCCCGGACTGCGCGCGAACTGAGGTGTACAGTGAATCAGAATTTCATTTGGAAAGATTCGAGAATGAGTTCTGCTGCTGGTAATTCACCATATGATGATAAATAAGGGGAGAAACAAAAGAAGAGGGAGGATATGAAGGTTAAAGATTCTGTCTTGGGATATTTCCTAATGGGTAATTAAGGTGGCTTAGCGTAAGGCAAAAACTCACTCCTGAATATGATGTATGAGGGTAACTTGACGTCAAATTGGTTGATGGCATGAGAGAGAAGTTGAGAAGTCCCAGAAGAAAATAGAAAATGGTGAAAGAGTAGATGAACAGTATGCATCAAACGATTTTGAATTTTCCTAGGAAAAAAAAATATCCGAAAATACAGTCTATAAGTCATACATGGGATGGATACTGAAGAGACAGATCAGACTTGCAATATGACATGTCTCGTGATGTAGGGCACGACTTGGGTTGAGCATGATGCAAGGACATTCAGGGGAGACTGGCTGGCTATCATGTGTATCGTTACAGATATCATGTAGGTCAGAACTGTGGTTAGCGTTACGGTATAGCTTGGTTTTAATACCGAAAAAAAAAAGCAGATAGGAAAATAAAAACATTGATAAAAGTCGAGGAATTGAAAGAATATTTAACGAAAAATAAGATGACAAAATAAGAGTTCAAACAAAGCAGCAGAATATGGGTGTAGAAAGATATTGGGGTGTCTCCCCCCCCCCCCGAAGTCTTATCAACAGGCTCTTAAAACCACGGCGATTTACACATATGAGGTTTGGAAAGAAGGGTAGAGGATGGTGGAACGAAGACGTAGCGATGTGTAAACAAAACATTTTTGGTCAACGAGTCAATTACCAGCGACGAAAGAGTAGGATGATATGATACATATGAAAACGATGAAGATGAATGCACATAGTGGAGGAAATACGAATGAGATCTTCGAAAAGAAGGGAGAGATATGCCCGACAGAAATAACCAGATGCATGGAAGAACTATAGTTGTAGAATCGTGACGTGAAGCAGATTGGGATGCACGCTTGTTAGGTTGCTGGTGGTGGGGAAAAAAAGAAAGAAAACGCTCAAGGAGAACGAAGAGAATCTTTATCGTGGAAATACTCAATGGCGGTGTTATGGAGAAGTAGAGATATTCATATCATGGAAGTAGGCTGTGGAAGATGTTGGAATGGTTATAGGAAAGTAGAAAAATGAGTCAGACGAAGTAAGGAGAGCAGTGATGCGTATGGAATCTCAATCTAAAACCAAATTAAGTACGAAGTAGAAGACGAGATGATAAACAGTGACTTGGGGAAGAGCAGCCCAGTGCATATAGAGATTACATATATATTGCCGGACGAAAGATATCAAGCTGTATAGTAGGACCGTGGTAGTGTGAAAGCATTATAATAATAGGCTTCAGGAGGCAAGGATTCAGGTATTGCTGAAGTGGAGAAAGTCTATGTAAATCAAACTCTTTTTTTTCTACTTTTGTGCCATCCGGCGGCGGCAAGACAGAGTGTTATACGAGAGAAGTGAATGGGATAATGTGGTTGAGTTAAAGCGAACACTGGAGAAGGTTTACGCTCCCAAACTCACATTTCAACGGTGGGAAGATAGAATGATGGGTAGGATACAGAGAGGGTGAGACATTGTGGGAATTTCTGGATCAGCTGAGTGATATAGATAGTGAACCGAAGCGATTAGGGGAAGCATATTCAGACGTAACACTAGTTCTTCGAAGGACAGAGAAAGTTCAATTGTTCTCTTAGTATGGATGGCGAAGAACTGAGAAATGTGAGTAAGGTCTGCATTTGGAACAGCAGAGGTTAACCAAATAACACTAGTGCATGAGAGGCAGCTTCGTGTGGAGGAAGTGCACGTAAACTGCTTAAAGGGACTCGCGTACTTCTTAAACATTGAACAAAAAAAAAAAAATCCGAACGTTTAAAACGGAAACAGATAAAAGACAAAATGATTATTGGACGTTGACAGCTTGCTTATCCAGTGTTGTAGGAGCTGCAAGAACAAAGGCTGAAGCGTCTGTAAGAGCTGCGTGGAGTGTGGAACTAGGCTTGATTGCATGTGTGCTAGGTTTGTTTTCAACAGCAGCTGGGACGACGCGGGTAACATCATGCCCTAATCAAGGCCATCTGATTTATGCAATATATATACATATACCCTAGCCTAAACAAGGAAAGGAAGTATGCAGTCTGTTGTGGATGAGAGGGCTTGGGAGTGAGTCAGTTGTTGTTCGCTGATAATACAGCGCTGGTGGCGGATTCGGGTGAGAAACTGCAGAGGTTGGTGACTGAGTTTGGTAAAGTGTGTGCAAGAAGAAATTTGAGAGTAAATGGGAATAAAAAGCAAGGTTATTAGGTTCAGTAGGGTTGAGGGACAAGTTAATTAAAACGTAAGTTTGAATGGAGAAAAACTGGAGGAAGTGAAATGTTTTAGATATCTGGGAGTGGATTTGGCAGCGGATGGAACCATGGAAGCGGAAGTGAAGTCACAGGGTGGGGGAGGGGGCGAAGGTTTTGGGAGCGTTGAAGAATATGTGGAAGGCGAGAACGTTATCTCGGAGAGCGAAAATGGGTGTCTGAAGGAATAGTGATTCTAACAATGTTATATGGTTGCGAGGCATGGGTTATAGATAGGGTTGTGCGGAGGAAAGTGGATGTGTTGGAAAAGAAATGTTTGAGGACAACATGTGATGTGAGGTAGTTTGATCGAGTAAGTAATGAAAGGGAAAGATAGATGTGTGGTAATTGAAAGAGTGTGGTTGACAGAGCAAAAGAGGGTGTTTTGAAATGGCTTGAACATATGGAGAGAATGAGTGAGGAAAGATTGACAAAGAGGATATATGTGTCAGAGGTGGAGGGACCAAGGAGAAGCGGGAGACCAAATTGGAGGCGAAAGGATGGAGTGAAAAAGATTCTGAGCGATCAGGGCCTGAACATACAGGAGGGTGAAAGGCGTGCAAGGAATAGAGTGAATTGGAATAATGTGGTGTACCGGGATCGACGTGCTATCAGTGGATTGAACCAGGGCATGTGAAGCGTCTGGGGTAAACCATGGAAAGGTCTGTGGGGCCTGGATGTGGAAAAGGAGCTGTGGTTTATGTGCATTACACTTGACAGCTAGAGACAGTGTGAGCGACGAATGTGGCCTTTTTGTCTTTTCCTGGTGCTACTTCACAGGAAGGGGGGAGGAGGAATGCTATTTCATGTGTGGAGTGGTGGCGATGGGATGGATGAAAGCAGCAAGTATGAATATGTACATGTGTATATATGTGTATGTGTGTATGTCTGTATATATATATATATATATATATATATATATATATATATATATATATATATATATATATATATATATATATATATATATTTTTTTTTTTTTTTTTTTTTTTGCCGCTGTCTCCCGCGTTTGCGAGGTAGCGCAAGGAAACAGACGAAAGAAATGGCCCAACCCACCTCCATACACATGTATATACATACACATCCACACACGCAAATATACATACCTACACAGCTTTCCATGGTTTACCCCAGACGCTTCACATGCCTTGATTCAATTCACTGACAGCACGTCAACCCCGGTATACCACATCGATCCAATTCACTGTATTCCTTGCCCTCCTTTCACTCTCCTCTATGTTCAGGCCCCGATCACACAAAATCTTTTTGACTCCATCTTTCCACCTCCAATTTGGTCTCCCACTTCTCCTCGTTCCCTCCACCTCCGACACATATATCCTCTTGGTCAATCTTTCCTCACTCATTCTCTCCATGTGACCAAACCATTTCAAAACACCCTCTTCTCCTCTCTCAACCACGCTCTTTTTATTTCCACACATCTCTCTTACCCTTACGTTACTCACTCGATCAAACCACCTCACACCACACATTGTCCTCAAACATCTCATTTCCAGCACATCCACCCTCCTGCGCACAACTCTATCCATAGCCCACGCCTCGCAACCATACAAAATTGTTGGAACTACTATTCCTTCAAACATACCCATTTTTGCTTTCCGAGATAATGTTCTCGACTTCCACACATTCTTCAAGGCTCCCAGGATTTTCGCCCCCTCCCCCACCCTATGATCCACTTCCGCTTTCATGGTTCCATCCGCTGCCAGATCCACTCCAAGATATCTAAAACACTTTACTTCCTCCAGTTTTTCTCCATTCAAACATATATATATATATATATATATATATATATATATATATATATATATATATATATATACATATATATATCCTTTATACTTATTCGCTACCTCTCGCGTGCACGAGGTTGCGTCTAAAACAGATGACAGTCTTGGAAAAAAAAAAAATCCTCATTTGATGCTTTCCTCTTTTCCTTCTGGAAATTTATTCAGGAAGGGAAGATTTCCATCTATTCCCCTTACCCCCGACCGTTCTCTAAGAGAGGATGTTACAATTATTTCTAGATATAAGAATGGAGATGAACACCGAACAACGAAACTCATGATGATAACGATTGAAAAAATATAAAAAGACAGATAATTCATCCTCTACAAAATTATATATTGTTCCAGTCATTTTCTAAATAACCGCCTTGGTCTGCTATAAAGCAGACCAAAGAAGAAAGAACATGGCAAAAGCTCCTTCTCCAAAGGACTCAGTTCGTCCACTACCCTCTGAAGGCGGGAAATGCGAGCACATAATGAAAAAAAAATATATATATACGTGACCCCTGGAGAAATAGGAGAGAAAATGGAGGATATGTTTGTTTTATCTTGGTTTTTCTGCTATTTTATCAGGAGCGAGGACAAGATACATAATCCCCCCAACTCTGCCACGTTATCTGATAATACTACGATAAAGAGCGATCACTATCTTATCTCCTGGCCTGCTGAAGGCTGACTAGTTCAAAGTGACTAGTTACAATATGGTATATCCTGTCTGGCTTTAGAGCTACCTGTTTGTAGCGCTTACCCGCTCGGTCTCTGCTCAGGAAATGGTAGATAACCTCGCTCAATTAACCGAAGTCGAAGGCTCTGTGAATATCCAATTCCCTCTTAATTCAATGATGGACACGTGAAGTAAAGAACAGAGGACTGTAAATACGTCTGGCAACACTCTGTCTCAGTGGGCGGCTACCGTCGCACGTCTGGCAGCACTGTAGATGACCAAGGGCCTTCGCTGTAGTAATGCCAAAAAGGATAAGGTGGATGGCCCAGTTTACCCGCTTAAGTCGGTTAGAGTTTGTGCCATGTACAACTGCTACGTCCAGTAGTTGTTGAGTGTCTCGTGATTGTGTGAATCGACAGATAACATTACTGGCATATGCGGCCGTGGTTGGGAACAAGCCTACATCGATGGGAACATTCCGCTTCACGCAGATGATGGCTTCCTGCCGACTAATGTGATTTCCATCGTAAGAGAACAAAGAAGAGGATTTACGGAAGAAAGATGGCGCTTAGAAAGATCCGTGACCAGCTGATGTAGTGTGTTATGTTAGATCACATCCATCTCCTGAGTCTTCAGTCACTCCCCTTCGCTGTGACTAGTGAAATCGACTTTATGTAACTTTACACCTATCACATTTGGCCCCGATTTGACCTTCTAGTTCCTTTTGACATCGTTCCAGCCCTGACCATCATTGTCAATGACCATTTCAACTTACTTCATAACCTTGGCCTATCGCCAGTGACACCGACGAGGCTGACCTTTTGAGACTCTTAGTAAAGTCTCGATGAATCTCCCAAGGTCGTCTGTCTACTTGACCCATCACCAGTGACTGAACCCACGCCAGGGACCCACCTCGAGCAGTAACTCGAAGAACGTGGTTTCTGAGACGGACAGGAACCTCGACCAAGACACCTTCAGATATGTTCCATGGGGGAGTCCCCCTCCTGCTGGTGGTGCTGCTGAGTGGTCAGCAGCGTCGGAGGTAAGAACGGAGGAGCGTAACCAATGGACTGTATCATGTGAGTGGAGAACGAAATGTTGTGGTAGGCTTTACGTGTCTGGGGACGAGGATGTTCATATATATATGAAATCGCGCAATTCGGTTGGAGTCCAAATGATTTTGTGTTACATGTGTTACCACAGTAATGCGATCGCAAAGCAATGACAAGGAAAACGATCACATTATACCCCTCAGCTGATTATGCTAACCCGTCAAGTTATTGAATCTGTCTTCATTGCTAATGCTGAGAACTTTTTAATTTGTCCTTAAGTAACTTTTAAAGCACAACCTATTATCAATCAAATAAATATATATGAAAGAATGATCAAGAAACGATATCACATCTCGTCGTCCATGCCCATCTCCCCCCCGCGCACTGTTCCCCTTGACTCCCCCTCACCCCACTTTCCCTTTTTACGGTCAGGCCAGTGTAGTATACCTCAGCATGGCGGTGACAGGACGGAGTCTGTGTGCTGGTGTTGGGATTTAAAAACTTTATGAACTGTTTACAAAGGTATCTGAACTACTGAACTGCCATTTCACCTTCATAACTATCATCAAACACTAATGTGATCATCATAACAAAACGCACACATAATATATATATATATATATATATATATATATATATATATATATATATATATATATATATATATATATATATACACGAATACAGTGCATATGAACACGCCCCTTCCATATAACATACAAACCTCCAACAGCTAGGCACGAACCCAGGACCCCCGCGTGGCAGGCTGGAGTGCTGATGCTAGGCTATGATCGACCCTAATAGAGTAATGACTATATGAATACTATGTAATCGAATACCCTTCGTTTCGCGTTGGTGAGCAACGGGGTCTACACTGGTCAAATTCCATCAGGCTCACACAACCAGCAGATTGCATTTTACAGAACTTTACTACAACACACAGACACACACACACACACACACACACACACACACACACACATATATATATATATATATATATATATATATATATATATATATATATATATATATATATATATACACGATTATAGTGCATATGAACGCGCACTTCCATATGATACACAAACCTCCAACAGCCAGGCTCGAACATATTTGACATTTCTCTCGTTGGCGAGGTAGCATCAGGAACAGAAAACCGAGTTTTTGAGGGCAAATCCTCTCTTGGCCCCCTTCTCTGTTCCTTCTTTTGGAAAAGTTATAACTGGAGAAGAGGATTTCCAGCTCCCAGCTCCCATTCCTTTTAGTCACTTTCTACGACATGCAGGGAATGCGCGGGAAATAATCTTTCTCCCTCAACCCCAGGATATTGGCTGACGGCCCGTAAACAAAGAGTAGTGATTAATGTCAGGCCTCTGAATGGTCAGTCGTAACAAATGATGTGCCACAGGGATCAATCTTGGGACCGGTTCTCTTTCTCATTTATATCAACGATATTGATTACGGGCTCAACTATCAAATCTCTAAATTCGAGGCAGATACACTCCAGTGAGAAAGTTCTCTACAACAGAAACTGAACATCTGCAGCTTCAGACCGACACACGCAAACTAATGGACTGGACTAATGAGTGGCAAATAATTTTCCATATTGATAAGTGCAAAAGTTTTACATATCGGTCGTTGAAAATGAAAAGGGCAAGGTACAATATGAATTCAGTTGAGCTACAAAAGATCAGTGAATAAAAGGACTTGGGTAGTAATCTATGGTGACCTAAAGCCAAATGAGCAGTGTACAGAAGCAGTAAAAAGAGGCGAACAAAATTCAAGGATTCGTAAGAAGGACTTTCGAATCTAAGTCTCAGGATATTATCCACTCTTTACAACTCACTGGTGCGTCCCCATCTTGATTACGGCGTTGAGTTTTGGTCATCCTACTTGAGGAAAGGCATAGACAAAATGGATAGAGGACAGCTACGAGCAGCTAAGATGATTCTCATCGTGAGAAACAAATCCTATGAGAATCGACGACACGAATCAAACCTATTTAGCTTCGAAAAGAGAAGGTTGAGACAATCCAGTGGTACAAGTGTCCAAAATAATTGAAGGCTTCAGTAATCTCGATCTAACGAGCTACTTGAAGATAGGCTCGTCTGTTTTCACTCGTGGTGGTGGATGCAGTAGGTCACAGTGGTGCGCGTGATCTAGTATTCGCAGATAACCAATGGGTAGAAATTCGTGGGCAAACGTTTTACATCGAATGAGGCGAAGCACCTTCTCTTCAACCCGATTATCATCATATGGAACGATTTACTATATATATATATATATATATATATATATATATATATATGTATGACTCATGGTGAGGTGCCTGAGGATTGGCGGAATGCGTGCATAGTGCCATTGTACAAAGGCAAAGGGGATAAGAGTGAGTGCTCAAATTACAGAGGTATAAGTTTGTTGAGTATTCCTGGTAAATTATATGGGAGGGTATTGATTGAGAGGGTGAAGGCATGTACAGAGCATCAGATTGGGGAAGAGCAGTGTGGTTTCAGAAGTGGTAGAGGATGTGTGGATCAGGTGTTTGCTTTGAAGAATGTATGTGAGAAATACTTAGAAAAGCAAATGGATTTGTATGTAGCATTTATGGATCTGGAGAAGGCATATGATAGAGTTGATAGAGATGCTCTGTGGAAGGTATTAAGAATATATGGTGTGGGAGGAAAGTTGTTAGAAGCAGTGAAAAGTTTTTATCGAGGATGTAAGGCATGTGTACGTGTAGGAAGAGAGGAAAGTGATTGGTTCTCAGTGAATGTAGGTTTGCGGCAGGGGTGTGTGATGTCTCCATGGTTGTTTAATTTGTTTATGGATGGGGTTGTTAGGGAGGAAAATGCAAGAGTCTTGGAAAGAGGGGCAAGTATGAAGTCTGTTGGGGATGAGAGAGCTTGGGAAGTGAGTCAGTTGTTGTTCGCTGATGATACAGCGCTGGTGGCTGATTCATGTGAGAAACTGCAGAAGCTGGTGACTGAGTTTGGAAAAGTGTGTGGAAGAAGAAAGTTAAGAGTAAATGTGAATAAGAGCAAGGTTATTAGGTACAGTAGGGTTGAGGGTCAAGTCAATTGGGAGGTGAGTTTGAATGGAGAAAAACTGGAGGAAGTGAAGTGTTTTAGATATCTGGGAGTGGATCTGGCAGCGGATGGAACCATGGAAGCGGAAGTGGATCATAGGGTGGGGGAGGGGGCGAAAATCCTGGGAGCCTTGAAGAATGTGTGGAAGTCGAGAACATTATCTCGGAAAGCAAAAATGGGTATGTTTGAAGGAATGGTGGTTCCAACAATGTTGTATGGTTGCGAGGCGTGGGCTATGGATAGAGTTGTGCGCAGGAGGATGGATGTGCTGGAAATGAGATGTTTGAGGACAGTGTGTGGTGTGAGGTGGTTTGATCGAGTGAGTAACGTAAGGGTAAGAGAGATGTGTGGAAATAAAAAGAGCGTGGTTGAGAGAGCAGAAGAGGGTGTTTTGAAGTGGTTTGGGCACATGGAGAGGATGAGTAAGGAAAGATTGACCAAGAGGACATATGTGTCGGAGGTGGAGGGAACGAGGAGAAGAGGGAGACCAAATTGGAGGTGGAAAGATGGAGTGAAGAGATTTTGTGTGATCGGGGCCTGAACATGCAGGAGGGTGAAAGGAGGGCAAGGAATAGAGTGAATTGGAGCGATGTGGTATACCGGGGTTGACGTGCTGTCAGTGGATTGAAGCAGGGCATGTGAAGCGTCTGGGGTAAACCATGGAAAGCTGTGTAGGTATGTATATTTGCGTGTGTGGACGTATGTATATACATGTGTATGGGGGGGGGGGGGGGGGTTTGGGCCATTTCTTTCGTCTGTTTCCTTGCGCTACCTCGCAAACGCGGGAGACAGCGACAAAGTATAATAAATATAAATAAATATATATATATATATATATATATATATATATATATATATATATATATATATATATATATATATATATATGAGCGAGTATTTTGATGTATTGTTGAATGTGTTTGATGATAGCGTGGCAGATGTTTGGGTCGGGTGGGTATGCGAAGTCAGTCATGGAGAGTGGTTTGGTGAAGAGAGAAAAAGTGTTGAAAGCCTTATAGTAATGTAGCAAGGTGAATGGAGTGGATGCTATTGTAGGTGAATCTATTACGAACGGGGGTGACTATGCTGTTGATTGCTCAGGTAAGATTTGCAGTGTAAATATGGATCATGATGAGGTGCCTGAGGATTGGCAGAATTCACGCATAGCGCCATTGTACAAAGGCAAGTGGGATAGAGGTGAGTATTCAAATTACAGAGGTATAAGTTTGTTAAGTGTACCGGGTTAGTTGTATGGGTGGACATACAATGAGAGGGTAAAGGCATGTACTGACCATCAGAATGGGAAGGAGCAGTATGGTTTCAGAAGTGGCACAGGAAGTGTGGATCAGGTGTTTGCTTTGAAGAATGTGGGAGAAATACTTAGAGAAACTGATGGATTTGTATGTGGCCTTGTGGGGATACCTTGTGGAAGGCCTTAAGAACTTAAGAATATAAAGTGTGGAAGGAAAGCTGTTACAAGCAGTGTTAAGTTTTACCAAGGATGTATGGCGTGTGTGCGAGTAAGAAGAGATGAGAGTAAAGGGTGGGTGTCTGCAGCAGGGGAGTGTTATGTCACCATGGTTGTTTAATTTTGTTTATGGATGGGATGGTGAGGAAGGTGAATGCGATTCTTGGAGAGAGGAGTGCGTATGCAGTTTGTAAGGGATGGGAGAACATGGAAAGTGTCACTTGTCGTTTGCTCATCATACAGCACTAGTGGCAGATTCGAGTAAGAAAATTCAAGAAGTTGGTGACTGAGATCGGAATAGTGTGTGAAAGGAGGATGTTGAGAGTAAATGTAAATAAAAGCAAGTGTTTAGGTTTAGCATGGTTGAGGGACTGGTTAATTGAGGTGAGACATTGAATGTAGAAAAAATGGAGGAAATAAAGTGTTTTAGATACCTGCGAGTGGACATGAGAGCGAATCGAACCATGGAAGCGGAAGTGAGTCACAGGGTGGTTTAGGGGGCAAAGGTTCTGGGAGCGCTGGAGAATGTGTGGGCAGAGAGAATGTTATCTGGGTGGATAAAGTTTTTTTTTTTTAAGGTATAGCAGTCCCAACAATATCATATGGATGCGAGACATGGGGGTATAAATATAGCTATGCGGAGGAGGGTGGAAGTGTTGGAAACGAAATGTTTGACACTGGTATAAGAAGGTTTGATCAAATAAGTAATGAGAGGTTATGAGTGAAGTGTGGTAATAAAAGAGCGCGGTTGAGAGAGCTGAAGAGGGTGTGGTGATCATGAGTGAGGAATGGTTGACACAGAGGGTAAATGTGTCAGAAATGGAGGGAACAAAGAGAACGGGAAGACCAAATTGGAGATGGAAGGACAGAGTGAATAAGATTTTGAGTGATCGGGGTCCGAGCATGCGGGAGGGTAAAAGGAGTGCATGGGATGGAATGAACTGGAACGATGTGGGATGCAGGGGTCGACGGGCGAGTCAAAGGTCTGAGTCGAGGCATGTGAAGCGTCCTGGGTAAAGCACGGAAAGGTCTGTAAGGCCTGGTTGTGGATAGTGAGCTCTGGTTTCGAGGCATTACACATGACAGGTAGATAATGAATGTGAGTGAATGCGGCCTTTCTCCGCCTGCTCCTGGCGATATCTCGCTAACGGTGGAAACGGCAATGAAGGACGACAAAATTAGATAAATATACAGGACCTACGCCTCTATATTCCTCGGCAGCTCTGAGCGTTCCGGATGTGTTGTGTGTGACGGAAGACGACTGCAGGTTTGGAGGATGGACGTCGCCCCTGCCGGACTGTGTGGACGGTCGGTGTCGCTGTCCAGCCAACACCTGCACAGTCTACACCACCGGCAGCAGGAACTACCTCTTCTTCTGCGGCTCCTGCGGTACGTCCCGTGTTGATCTGCCTCTCTCTCTCTCTCTCTCTCTCTCTCTCTCTCTCTCTCTCTCTCTCTCTCTCTCTCTCTCTCTCTCTATGGGTTACGGGACACCAACCAACCTCGGAGTAAACAAGCTCCGGCCTTCATCAACCAATCACTCGAGATCGAAGAGCTCTTCCACCAGGTGTCGACAAGCATCCAGGGACCTTCTCACTTGAGTCCTGGAGTTCCCAACATGCTTGTACTTCAGTGCAAGAGAGAGAGAGAGAGAGAGAGAGAGAGAGAGAGAGAGAGAGAGAGAGAGAGAGAGAGAGAATATGACGTCAATGAATCGTAAAACAATATCAACTTTCGCTACGAACTTCTTCCTATATGTGGTTCTTGGGAGTGTAGCTACATCCAGCCAATACACACGGCCCTGCTACGTCCCATGACAGTGCGACCTCGTACGAGAAAGGTGTCACTCAGGGGGACCTGCCTTTGACCTCGATCTCCTCTCATCCCCCCATCCCAGGCACCTTAGGATCAGAGTGCAACAACAGCATGGAATGTGACGGCCGGTGGGAGTGCGAGTCCAACTTCTGCGTCTGCGACAGGGGTGAAGTCATCAGGGAAATGTGGTGAGTAAAACTCTCTCTCTCTCTCTCTCTCTCTCTCTCTCTCTCTCTCTCTCTCTCTCTCTCTCTCTCTCTCTCTCTCTCTCTCTGGCTCTCTGGCTGGAAATCCTCCCCACCCGATATTCACTTTTCCAAAAAATGGAGGGGGGCCAAGTGAGGATATTCTATCTAAGGCTCGGTCCTCTGTTCTTAACGCTACCTCGCAAACGCGGGAAATGGCAAGTCTTATAACAGGCTTACTGAGTTCGATGGTGAGGTGTCCACTCTCTTAGAGGTTGCTGATGTCGAAAGTCAGTTGTTCTAGGTTGTGGTTAAGTACCACACAGTGCGGTCTCTGTGATAACATATAGCGAGATCTATTGTCCACAGGTGGCTAATTCTGTGAGACCCAACCCTCGTATTATATCTATGCTGTGAACGTGATCATGAACAGACCTTTGCAATATTACTTTGTGGTGTGGTAGATAAACCCATTTATTCCCCTAATGAATGTTTATACCATAGCAGAGAGTGGTGTACCTGTGTTACTGTACTGTCTGATGTGTGACAGAGAAGAGTGGGTTGTGCCTGTGACAGACAACTGTATTTCGTATCTGTGGCACACTGAATTATGATGTGTGCCTGTGACATAGCGGGGTGTGATCGCTGTGCGTTTCGCGGCCCCCTAAGACCCTCTACGCTCGTGGCATGCATCGAGCAGTCGCTTCCCACAGTTTCTTTATGGAAACCAACCTCACGAGAATTGACCGTTTTTTAAACATCTCTCCTTATACAATGAAGGAGTGGGATTTTTCTTCCATTATTTAGCATCCCTTCAACTAACCTCCCCACCTTTAAAAGAGCGCGGTTTAAACCTGAAGGAGCTCAAAGTAAGCCCCGCTTCTCATACTCGTTTTCTTATCTTTCATCAGGGGCATACTACTGTCCCTGCCATATCAGCTATAACGAAGAAAAGGTAATAAAATCTTTAGAATTTAAGAAATAACATTCTTCCTCTCTCAATAACAAATAAATTCAACCCACTAACAATACCTTGCATCCTTATCACTCATAAAGTCGACATAATATCTTTTTCATTTACTTAAGCAACGTAACACAGATATATCCCCTCCTTCCTAACTTAAGCAAGCAACTTTCGCTCTCCTATCTTACTGTGTCAATTACCTTCCTTTTCCCCTCACATAATGAATAACACATGCTCGTATATACACACTGAGTAGAACTGTATACCACTTCCCCCTCTACAGAGAATAGATCAGTGCTACCAATTCCTTAGTGTAAAGTAAACATGTTTTCCAGTGAAACAATTCCTATAATCTTCATCTTAGTGAACGATGTAATACACTTTTGCGGTTACTGAAAACAGATGGAAACTCAGTGGTACCCCAATTCTCCCTTATGAACAAAAGCTTAATCTTCACTTATTTAATTAAGAGTTGGAGCTGATGCTGTGGTTTCCTTCGGCAGCGTCTTCTTCAGCCCGGTGCCGACGTCCGTGAGCAACCTGGTCCTCATCCTGATCCTGGCCGTCCTTCTCATCCTGCACAAACTCATCAGCTCGTGAGTGTTCCAATACGGTCCCCTCCCGTCGCAGTGCACCACCAGCCTCCTCCTCCTCCTCCTCTCGTCTTACACCTAGTCCTTTGTCTTCCTGCTTCCTCTTCCATCTGTCTTACTGTCCTTCCTCTTCCTGCACCTCCTTCTCCTGTTTTAGTGCCCCTCCTCCTTCTGTCTCACTGTTCCTCCTCCTCCTCCTGTCTTATTGCCCCTTCTCCTCCAGTCTTAATGCCCCTCCTTCTCTTGTCTTACTGCCCCTCCTCCTTCTGTCTCACTGTTCCTCCTCCTCCTGTCTTATTGCCCCTCCTCCTCCAGTCTTACTGCTCCTCCTCCTCCTTCTGTCTTACTGCCCCTCCTCCTCGTCCTGTCTTACTGCCCTCCTCCTCCTATTTTTCTGCCCCTCCTCCCTGTTTCTGTCCCTCCTCCTCCTCCTGTCTTAGTGTCCCTCTTCCTTCTGTCCAACTGCTCTTCTTCCTTCTGTCTCACTGAATTTATATATGGGAGAATTATGATTTAATTCCTCCTTACGACAGCTACATACAAAGTGTACACTGCAGGTGTACAGCAGTGCTCGTGGTGAATGTAAACTACTAGTGTACTAGTGGAGGAAAGTGTAGACTACAAGAGTATACCTCATGATTCACAGGACACCACGTGACACCCTTACCATAGGACCTGTCACATGACATCCCCCCCATATTACGCCCTACAAAATGACACCTGCCACATGACGCGCTATCACAGGACCATCCACATGACACCTGCCACATGATACTCTACCACAGGGCCTTCCACATGACACTCTACCACAGGGCCTTCCACATGACACCTGCCACATGACACTACCACAGGGCCTTCCACATGACACTCTACCACAGGACCTTCCACATGACACCTGCCACATGACACTCTACCACAGGGCCTTCCATATGACACTACCACAGGACCTTCCACATGACACCTGCCACATGACACTCTACCACAGGGCCTTCCACATGACACTACCACAGGACATTCCACATGACACCTGCCACATTACACTACCACAGGACCTGCCACATGACACCTACCACATGACATTCTACCACAGGACCTTCCACATGACACCTGCCACATGACACTACCACAGGGCCTTCCACATGACACTCTACGACAGGACATTCCACATGACACCTGCCACATAACACTACCACAGAACCTTCCACATGCCTCCTACCACATGACACTCTACCACAGGACCTTCCACATGACACCTGCCACATGACATTCTACCACAGGACCTTCCACATGACACACTATCACAGGACCTTCCACATGACACCTGCCACATGACACTCTATCACAGGACTTTCCACATAACACCCTACCATGGGACTTGCCACAAGTCAAACCCCACCATATGACACCCTACCATAAGATCTGCCCCACGGCACTTTACCACGGGGCAGAGACCACACAACAACCTCCATCACAGGACAAAGACCACACCTGATCCTTGTCTCTGGGCGCACGTACCACGAGCTGCAGTCCAACCACAGCGGAGGGGGGGGGTTAAATAGGGGGAGGAAGGGGTTACTTGGGAAGAAAGGAAGGACCAGCATTCCAACGAAAGAGATAGAAAGATAGATAGATAGACGGATAAAGATAAGAGAGAGAGAGAGAGAGAGAGAGAGAGAGAGAGAGAGAGAGAGAGAGAGAGAGAGAGAGAGAGAGAGAGAGAGAGAGAGAGAGGTAAACTAAGAGAACAGAGATAACCAAATAGAGAGAGAGAGAGAGAGAGAGAGAGAGAGAGAGAGAGAGAGAGAGAGGCAAACTAAGAGAACAGAGATAACCAAATAGACAGACAGACAGAGAGAGACAGACAGTGCAGACACAAAAGAATGTACCTTCGTCACCTTGATCACGAAGATCATGAATAGGAAGACCCTTACAAAAATCAATTGGGTGGACTAAAACACAAACGTGCACCCATCAGTCCGTTAGCCACGCATTATCTTAACACATCTCTACCGCACCAGAATCACCCTGAAGATGTGTTAATCGCTGATCGTAACTTACAAAAGTATCTTAAAGGATCTTGTGTCGTGTCGTGGTCCGGAACCCCGGTTCACAATCAATTCGGAAGATGACTAGAATATTTCGCACAGATCCGGATTAATTCAATTACCTCAGAGTCTCCTTAAAACTACTATGAATTGATTATATTTATCCTTTAATATCATATAAATCCCCCTCAGGACCGTCCACCTGAGGCTCCTGCAGCTTCTGAGTCTCCTTACCGTAATATAAACAGAATATTATTATCCTGTAACATCATATAAACAACACCCCCCCAGGACCCTTTCCCCAGAGGTTCCTGCAACTTCAAGGCTACGCTATAATCAGCAGCAGGGAAAGGTTGGACTCTTCACTCGCTTCGTAACTACAAGCAAAGGCGGAGCCCTGTCGGTACTGCCATACCAAGAGATGAAACAGTTATAGACAGACGTCTTCGGCATGCTTGGGACGACGTATTCGTCAGTGGGGGTATAAACCCAGGTATCTCCCCTGAAGACGATACTGGAACTTAAAAACCAACAACAACAACAACAACAAAAAAAACCCCACTTGGAATGAAAGAATGGCAGAGCCAATTTTTTTTTTTTTTTTTGGGGGGGGGGTTATATCCAAAATGCGAAACCTCCCCAGGTGGGGTAGGTGACTTTAAGGAAAAAAATGTTTTTTTTTTTTTGAGAAACTTGGAAAAAATCATATCAATTGTACTTCAAAAAAAATCATATCAATTTTTCTTTTATCTCCCTTAAAGATAAGGGAGAGATTATAGACAAGACCTAGCCTTATGGGAAAATAAATAAAGTGTCGCATCTTCCTCAAATGACGATAGACTTGCCTCTTAGAGGACCGCAGATTTTATGAGTTTGGGAGAGAAATGTGAAGAAAAAAAAAAAAATTCAGAGTTCCATAGTTTAGCTGAGGAAGGAAAGAAGAAAAAGTATCGGTCAACCCTTGAGTTCCTAATGCTTCCAAAGTGTCTGTAGGATGTGATGCCTATCGTCTGCTATGAGACCCTAGCTAAAACAAGAGGAGACAAGCAACCAATTCTTAGGAGAAACAACCCGAAGCAATACCTGTAAAATAGAGAGAAGAAAGCAATTCAATCTGAGAAAAAACAGAGTAGGGTAATAAGGCGAATTCCTTTTGACTGACCTAAATTAGTCAGAATTTAATGCTACAGTTAATGTAGAAAATAAAAATCAATGCTGTAGTATTCGATGTTATAATTATCTGATCGATGGCGTTTGACAATGATTCTTCGTGACCTTTGCAGTCCTCTTGTGATATTGCCCACAGAAGTGCCTTCGGTGCAAAATCAAAATAGCCGCGGTGAGAGGCAAAACCAACAGATGTTAGATGTCAGGTATTAGACCGATATCGTAATTTCAAAACCCTCTGACAGACACCTGTGAAGAGGTTTACTTAAAGAATTATCTCATTACACTATCAGACAAGTAGCGTTTGCTTGACAATAAGTAGAAGACTCTGCCAACTCTGTTAAACACCCTGAGAACCTCCACAAACTTGAAGACAAGAGACTATCAACACAATAAACATTCGATATAGCCTTTGCGTGCGTCGCCATTGTCAATGATCGCTCACAAGTATACACTGATACAAGGCTCTGTCGTCAAGGATCAGATTGCCAAGAAAAATGAAATCTAAGTCCTTAAGCACCGAATTCATACTACTAGTGGATTCAGTCTATATTATATTCTCTGGCGTTATAATAGGATTGAGTCTATATTACACAAGGATTCAGTCTATATTATCTCTGGCGTTAGACTAGGATTCAGTCTATATCACTTCTGGTGTTAGGATTCGATCTACATTATCTCTGACGTTATACTAGGACTCAGTCTACAATAGGATTCAGTCTATATTATCTCTTACGTTATATTTGATATCATGGTGGAGAACATGCTTCATTAAGAGAAATTTCATCATCAGGTGATATATTATGAGAAACGCCTATCCACCAACCAGATTTACAGTATATATCCTGAGGCAGGGTAGGGCCGCCTATTTCATGAAACGCATAGGAGTTACTGACGCTGACGTCTTCAGTAAAGAGCACTAATGACTCACCTCTTCCCTACCTACTGCAGGAAGAGGACTCTGTGCAAGTGCTGTTGCAAGAAGTCGGACGACGACACCGAGGACGAGGGTACGGTGAGTAGCCCTGGCCAGCTAGCCAGTCTCAAGGTTCCGTGTCAATATAAGGCAAACAACACCGCCTCCATCATTCTCCTTTTGTTCCTTCACATTCGGTCTCCGTTAACCCCTAGCATTATACTATCATTCAGTCCTCATCCCTATTGTTATTATCATGATGATGATGATCATTCATGTATTACAAAAGAGACATGTAATATACAGTTAGCAGTAAAGGAAATAAAGGCAAGGAGAGAAAGGTAACTGCAATTATCACATTGTCATTCGCTAGCGATATTGATCGCTGGAGCCTTGACGGCAAGTTAACAAAACGTACCCTTCCATGTCTCCCCGCCCCGCCCGTAGAGAGTGGTCGCTTACAACCCAAGCAGCGGCGAGAAGACGGCAGCGTACACCATCACCCACTCCGAGTTCATGGTCACCTCTGATGTCAGTAGATAAGTCTCTCTCTCTCTCTCTCTCTCTCTCTCTCTCTCTCTCTCTCTCTCTCTCTCTCTCTCTCTCTACGTATCAATATCTATCATCTGTCTGTCTATCTATTTTACTCTTCATGTTACTAACGAGTTGTCGTTCATCTTCTCAGGCTAACTTCTTCAGATATATTTCCTTTTAATCTTGTAAGACTTCAATGATTATAATGAGTATCGTATTGATTAATGATTGATAATATCAGTGATAATAATACTTGCAATGATACCATAGCTACTACTACGATTCTTAACAAAACCGTACTAGTGGTAATAATAGTAGTAGTAGTAACAGTAGTAGAAATAGAAATAGTAGGAGAAGTGGTGGAATTAGTAGTTGTAGTAGTAGTAGAAGTTGCAGTAGTAGTAGTAGTAGTAGTAGTAGTAGTAGTAGTAGCAAACTAAGTGTTCTATGAGAGATCGTTTATTCTTCCAATACCCAGGACCCGGATCTGGAGTGGGCGTTGGAGTTATCCCGAGAGACGTGGGGGCGCGGGGAGGTGTGGCTCCCTATGGCGGAGTCCACCTGGTCCTCCCGCGCCTCCTCGGCCTTGCCTGAAGACCTCCGTCGCATTTCCACCAGGGGAGGCGGCCTCCCGCCGGAGCATCCGACGCGCACCGCCTCCACTTCCACCGGCTCCTCACCCTCCTCTGAGCCGGGAACGTCAGGGTGAGTTATTTTTTCCAAAGATTATCTGGTTTCCTTTCGAAACGAACACACACACACACACACACACACACACACACACACACACACACACACACACACTATTGATCATCCTGATTTATGTAAATGACTTGGCTAAGAGGACTATACTCTTGTCTGAATATGTTCGTGGATGATGCCGCGGTTGTGAAGTGGAGGACTGCATCAACTTGCAAGGGGACCTAGACAAACTCATAAGAAAAAAGATGATCTGACACTTGGTTTGATGAAATCCAACCCCGAGTTATGTGTAACGAGATGAGATTAGGGACACGGTGAAAGAGGGTTCGATACTGGGTTCGATCGTCGTAACAGCATAGAGGAAATAAGTCGCATGGAATCTGGGTGCGAGAGAGGCGTGAGAAGTAGACAATGGTCTGAAGCTGTCGCCAGTGGCCTACCTTAGGAGATCAGTAAAGGAGATAAAGCGTCAGCTGACAAATATTAGAACTGCTTTCCAGTACATGGACGAGGGAGTTTTCAGCAAGCTGTTCACGTCGTGTATGAAGCACTAAGAACTAATGGAGCCGGTCTAGTGGAAGACAACAAAGATGGCACCAGAATTGTGAGACTTGAGCTACAGTGAAATAAGAAATTTCTATCTAATTCCTATTTTTCAAGCCGTAATAAAACTGTTATATAATTATCCTGTTTTCATCCTTTCTCTCTGCGTCCGCCTCTGAACTACAAAACCTGTATCCTGATTTTGTACCCTTGTATTCAGTTCCTACGGTTATAAGAAAGAGCCAGTGTAACTATCTCAGCCCTATGTGTACTTATGATATTCAGTAAACATGCCTGTGCCTTTTCATTGCCACTCCTGATATCTTATTTCTCTCTGAGACACAATTGTCTCTTGATATTCTTATTAGCCCATTTTTCATATCAGACTTTAATCCCCACTCATGATTCCAGTACACAGGTGGTGTTTGTGCCTATTCCATCATCAACGCAACCTGTTGCACACCTCGAAGACCTTGAGTCCCCATACTTTGATGTTATCTGGCTCAAGGTCGGTCTTCCAACTATCACACTTTTCCTCTATGTCTCCTAATGCTCTTCTACAACACATTTTGATATCTCTCTTCGACTATCGACACTCCTGGCATGAGACTGTGGTATCCTCTCACCCGCAAGCGGAGATCATCTACTTAGGGGAATTCAACGTTCACCATAGGGAATGGTTGAATTCCTCCCTTACGGATGTTTGGGGAATTGAAACCCTCACTTTCTCTATCATCAATGATATAGAGGAAATAATCTCCCACCCCACCCATATCACCTGACCTCTATGACCACTCTTCTAATATTCTGGATCTGTTCTTCAACTCTAATCTTTCGCGCTGTAACTACACAATCTGGCCACGCTCTCATATATGTATCTATTTCAATGATACCTTCCCCTTCAGTCGCCTCCTTCTAAACGTAAATATTGGCACCTCAGCAAAGCTGACTGGAATCGCTTCCGAAAACTCTTCTCCGACTTTTCTTGGGTAAATTACTGTCTTTTATGTGGTGATGCTTCTGTCTCTGCCAAACACACAATAGAGGCTATTCTTAGAGGAATGAAAGCATTTATCTCCTCTCCCTCCAAGACGACTTCTTATAGTCCTTGGTTCATCCTTTCCTGTTCTGAGGCCATTCAGGCAAGGGATCAGGCATATCGGGCGTGAAAAAATTCTCCTTCTTCTGACTCCTATACAGCATTTATCATTGCCTAAAATCGTTGAAAGTACGTTATCCGTAAGGCAAAGCTTTCCTTTCATCAAAAGAAGTGCGATTACCTCTCCTCGTCATCCATTGACAGGTCTTGCTGGTCCTTAGCTAAGGGCATTGCTAACAACTTCTGTCGCTCAAACTTTCCATCACTTTTCCGTTCTGACGATACTATAGCTGTCGCTCCTGTATACAAAGCAACTCTCTTTGGCTCCAGTTTCTTCTCTAACTTTTCCGTAGATGGTTCCATAACTCCTTCACCCCCTGATGCTCCTCTTACTCATCCTATGCCCCTTCCTGTAATCTCTTTTCAAACTGTCCGAGAACCGCTTTTCTCTGGACGCAATTAAGGCTTATGGTCGTGATGACATCCATTCCGAGTACTGAAGAATAGCGTGCCAACGGAACGGTTCCGGTACTTGCTCGTCTGTTCCGTTTCTGTTTAAAAATCAGAACATTTCCTTTTTGGAAGCATGCGTTTGGACCCTTCAGTTGAGAGGGGTCTTGTCCTATAACCCTTACATTAGTCCAACCCACCTGCAGCCCTCCCTCCTGAACTGTCTCATCTCTCCTCCTCAGATGGCGGCCGAGGTCATCGTCGTCCTCCTCGTCGTTCTCACCCACGGCATCTGTTGCGTCGGAAGACCAACGTCGTCGTCACCGCCTCTCCACACGTTCCTCCACGTCCTCCGCCCTTGCCACATTCACTCCTCTTCCTCCTCCTCCTCCTTCTCCTTCCTTTTCCTCCTCCTTCTCCTGTCCCCGATCATCTTCCCTTTCGTCCTCCTCCTCCTCCACAACCTGCTCCCATAGCACCTCACCCTCCTCCCCCTCCTCCTCCTCCTCCTCCTCCTCCTCCTGCTGTTGTTGCCAGAGGAGTTGGTCCGTCTCCCACGCGCCGCATTCCTCGGCAGCGTCCCTTCCCTCATCGGCGTCCTGCTGCGGCACGGCGGGAAGAGAGGAACACCTCACCGACATCAGACTGTGAGGGGCCGTTCAGCAGGGCACGGGGGTGCGACCCCTCACAAAAGCGGGTTAGCAGCCTCTACAACAGATGGGCTACGGCTGCTTCAGCTGAGGAGCAGCAGCTTCTACAACGGCAGGGCGACGCAACGGCTCCTGCAGCGTGCGTGATGCTCCAGCCGCTACAACAGTCGGGCTACAACCTCGGGGCTTCGACTACTGCACCGACGGGGATAAGGGTGATACAACGGATGGATTAAGAGTTTCCGAAGGGAAAAAAAAAAAAACGGTGGGGTTGCAACTACGGCAGCTGCTACAAGAGCGACGCACCGGTCACTACTGTAGCAAGGAGCCTCTGCTGGACTGCGGGTTTCTACAGTAACGTCACCTACAGTCAGTGTCGGAGGGCAGAACTTTGTCGAGATGATAATCTCTCATCACTTTACAGAGACTGTCAACAAATTGCCGTAGAAGGTGACTAAGATGGGCGGGAAAAGGTGGCAGGAAATCCTGCCTTCCTGCATTACTTTCCAAAAGAAAGAAGAAAGCAAGGAACCAAGTGAGGATTCTTACCCTCTAAGGCTCTGTCAACTGTTCTTATCGCTACCTACGCTTATGAAGGAAATGGCCTCCTACACAGGGGACCCGGGTTCGATCCTGGCTGTTGGAGGTTATTATGTTACATGGTAGTGCGCGTTCATATGCACTATTTGGCAGCGGATGGAACCATGGAAGCGGAAGTGAATCATAGGGTGGGGGAGGGGGCGAAAGTTCTGGGAGCGTTGAAAAATGTATGGAAGTCGAGAACGTTATCTCGGAGAGCAAAAATGGGTATGTTTGAAGGAATAGTGGTTCCACCAATGTTATATGGTTGCGAGGCGTGGGCTATAGATAGAGTTGTGAGGAGGAGGGTGGATGTGCTGGAAATGAGATGTTTGAGGACAATATGTGGTGTGAGGTGGTTTGCTTGAGTAAGTAATGAAAGGGTAAGAGAGATGTGTGGTAATAAAAAGAGTGTGGTTGAGAGAACAGAAGATGGTGTTTTGAAATGGTTTGGTCACATGGAGAGAATGAGTGAGGAAAGATTGACAAAGAGGTTATATGTGTCAGAGGTTGAGGGAACGAGGAGAAGTGGGAGACCAAACTGGAGGTGGAAAGATGGAGATAGAAAAAGATGCTGAGTGATCGGGGCCTGAACATGCAGGAGGGTGAAAGGCGTGCAAGGAATAGAGTGAATTGGAAAGATGTGGTATACCGGGGTTGACGTGCTGTCAATGGATTGAACCAGGGCATGTGAAGCGTCTAGGGTAAAACATGGAAAGTTTTGTGGGGCCTGAATGTGGAAAGGGAGCTGTGGTTTCGGTGCATTATACATGACAGCTATAGACTGAGTGTGAACGAATGTGGCCTTTGTTGTCTTTTCCTAGCGCTACCTCCGCACATGCAGGGGAAGGAGGTTGTCATTTCATGTGTGGCGGGGTGGCGACGGGAATGAATATGGGCAGTATGAATTATGTACATGTGTATATATGTATATGTGTGTGTATATATATATATGTATAAGTTGAGATGTATAGGTATGTATATGTGCGTGTGTGGACGTGTATGTATATACATGTACTGGCTTTTTCTATATAAACTTTAAGATAAGACAAGATATCTTTATTGTCATTTTGTATACATGATACAAAATCAAATTCTTTAAGGTTACGATCATACAAGTCTCTGAACTTGAACATTGTCAGCAATTACAGTTTCACACACTGAACGTATTCCACTCATCCAAAACTCTATTATTTGGAAATACAGTACTTCTGTAACTTATTTTCTTCTTCTTGTACAAGTTCGTCGCTTAATTTTTTGCCATGACATTTCTTGGCTACTCTCTTTCTCCCCATCTTTCACGGGACTGTGCTCTCTCAACATTGTCCAAATGGTTCAGAAAACTTGGTTTTGATGGGAAGGGTCATCTTTCAATACTCCTCTTGTTCCGCAATGGACAGAATTATCGCCTCCAACCCTTCCCCAAATAACATACTTGTGTACGTCTCAGCTATTATCTTTCTTGCCCTCCTCTGCACCTTCTCTACCAGGTCTTTTAAGATTCTCAAGAGTTGTTTAGATTACTTGAGGGGATACTTCGGATGTAGTTCCGTTTCACAGAGTTTATTAAACATCTTATCTCTGTCTTTCGTTAATGTTCTAGTCTAATGCGTGACAATTCGCTTGCTCAGCAGTTATGAATGGGTGTTCCAGCGAAAGCTTTGGCATCACAATCAAACATCACTGGCCCCTTCCACACACCAAGTTCATGTAATCTATTTCCAGTGGGATTACAGTCATTTTGAGACCATTTTTTCTTAGTGTCCCATCTTCGTCAGCCAGGGTTAATCGTCATTAATCATATATAAAGACCAGCTTTTGAGCTTGACTCCGTCTCTTCGAAATCTGGTGTAATCCTCGTCAATCTAGGTGATTATCCAAGTTAAATGGTCCACTGATTACGGAAAAACATAACTTGGCTCAAGACAATAAAGCCGTGTCGATTATTTTTTTTTTTCTTTTCATCTCCATTTACCATGGAAGACACAGGCTCTATATTCCAGATTCAGCCCATATGCTAAGAGAGGAGAGCATTCTGCGACACATTGATAGACCAGTCGAAGACATACAATCATCGTTGAATGGAGGAAATGCAAATAAAAACAGCAGATTAGTGAAAGAAGCTGACAAATGAGACACTGAAGCCTGTGAATGCTCTTTCTCCGTAACTTACTTACAACAGGGGAAGTTTCCGTGGGCTGACATCACGGCTTTGTTCACGCTGATATTCGAAATTGGTAATGAGTCCTCGCATGACAATTCATCTCCAGTTAGCTTAACGTCTGTAGCTGGTAAACCGTTATGAAGACCGTCAGTCGAGACAAGACCCAAAGTCATTCCACAAGATCACCGGGTACCTCAACGGTTTTCAGTGTGTATGACAATCCTGCCTGATTTCTTTGATGATACAGTCAACGTGTATGGGGCAAGTGAAGCAGATGATGTCATCTATCTGGACTCCGGTTCAAAACTGGTGTCTGTGCTCATCCCAACATCAACACACCAGAGGCGCGCCTTGAAGACTTTTGAGTCCCCAAACACTGAAGTTCTTTGATTTCAAGGTCTGTCCTGTCAGTGCCAATGTTTTCCTTTGTTTCTCCCGCTGCTCTTCTAATTCTACAGATCTTATAACTTTCTTCCACTGTCTAGACTCCTGCCTGGAAGCAGTAACATCCTCTCATCCACAAGCCGAGATCCTCTACCTAAAGGGTTTTCAACGCGCACCATAGGGAATGGTTGAACCCGTCTCATACGGATGGTGGGGGAAATTAAGGCTCCTATGCTCTCCATTTCTCAGTTATATAGAGCAAGTTATCACCCACCCCATCCATATTCCTGTCCTCTGTGGCCACTCGCCTAATATTCTGGATCTGTTTTTCACCATGGCATCGCTCTGTAGTTACACAATCTCGCCCCCACCTGGTTCATCTCATAATTGTATTCAACTGAACGGTACCTCCCCTATCAGTAGCTCCTTCTAAACGTGAATACTGGCACCTAGACAAAGTTGACTCGAATCACTTGCAAGACTTCTTTTCTGATTTTCCTTCGGTATATTACTGTCTCTTACGTGATGAGGCTTCTGTCTTCGGCGAACGCATAGCAGAGGTTATTGTTGCAGGAATCACTAATCCACTCTTCCTCCAAAACGACCTCTTCTGCCAATCCGACTCCCATTCAGCACTTACCACTGCCCGTCATCCCTACATGGACGTTATCCGTGAGGCAAAGATTTCCTTTATTGAAAGGAAGTGCGATAACCCCTCTCCTTCAACCACTGATACGGCTTTCTGGTCTTTAGCTAAGGGTATAGCTATCAACTTCTGTCGCTCTAAATTTCCTTCACTTATCTGATCTGTCGTTACTATAACTGATCTCCCGTAGACAAAGCATCTTTCTTTGGTTCTCCTTTCTCTTCCAACTCCACCTAAGATGACTCCAATATTTTTTAACTCCCTGATGCTCCTGTTGACTAATCTTATGCCCCTTACTGTAATCTCTTCAAATTGTCCGAAAAGCACTTCTTTCTCTGAACACAAGCAATCCTTATAGACCTGACGCCATTCATCCCCGTGTCCAGAAAGCCTTTGCCAGCAAAACTGCCCCGGTGCTTGCTCGTCTGTTCCGCTTCTGTTTAAAAACACGATCTTTTCCTTCTTCTTGGAAGCATGCATAGGTACATCCCATCCCTAAGGAAGGTGACCGTTCTTAACTCCTCCAACTAGCGTCCTGTTGCTTTGACATCTGGTCAAGTTTAATGCCTCCAAGGCAATTTTTGTTCATCTCTCTATCGAAAATTCCTCATATTACCGTAACATTCACATTAACTTAGAAACTTTACGGAAACAGCGAAGTCTGCCTCTAGAAAACTGGCATTCCTGTACAAAGGTCGAAATTTCTTTTCTCCCGAACAGTTGCTCCGTTTATACAGAGGATTTATTCTTTATTGTACAGAGTCGAGACGAAAGCGACCCCACTTATCAACTCTGCAAGGGTAACTTTAAAACTTGACCACCTTGCCCTACGCTAAAGCGTTGGTTCACTTTCCTTCTTCTGTAATTACCTTTTTTTTTCTCTCTCCAGAGAACTGGTTCTGTAACCTTACCACTAGCTAGACCATGCAGTACTCCGTAAGCTGTTGCGCCACATCATAACTATGTGGTCCTTGGCAACACAAGGCTGGGCCGTTTTGATAACTGTTTCTTTCCCTACACTTCGAAGATTTGGAACTCCCTACCCTCTCATATAAGTCTTTCCCAGTAACTATAACCTGGCGCTTTTTAAAATACAGGATTTTTCACCTTCTCCAGAATTCGTAATACTTTTCCTTACCTCTTCTTTTTTCCTTTTCATTAACCTTTATAATATATATACATATTCAAATGAATGTGTGTGTGTGTGTGTGTGTGTGTGTGTGTGTGTGTGTGTGTGTGTGTGTGTAAAAGATAAGTCACATGGTATATATGTGGCTGTACTACAGTGATCAGAAAATTGGTCGTCAAATTATAAATAAAGAGAAGTGAACAGCGGTCAGCCCACAGAATGCCTAAACTTAACAAATGATGCGCAGCAGAGATCTGTCTTAGGACCAGTTCTCTCGTTCTCATTTACTGGAAATGGACCTACGCTGCAGTATATCAAAATTCGCATTCGATATCAACCTGGGAAACTGAAGTTCCGCGGAAACTGAACGTTTGCAACTTCAAACAGTGACGTAGACAAACTGATGGAATGGGCTAACAGGCGGCAAATGAATTTCTATATCGACAAGAGCACAAGTCTTACACATCAGAAGTAAAAAGGAAAAAAAAAAAAAAAAAAAAAAAAAATATATATATATATATATATATATATATATATATATATATATATATATATATATATATATATATATATATATATATATATATATATATATATATATTTCTCCCCTATCCCTGGGGATAGGGGAGAAAGAATACTTCCCACGTATTCCCTGCGTGTCGTAGAAGGCGACTAAAAGGGAAGGGAGCGGGGGGCTGGAAATCCTCCCCTCTCATTTTTTTTTTTTTTTTTTTTTCCCAAAAGAAGGAACAGAGAAGGGGGTCAGGTGAGGATACTCCCTCAAAGGCCCAGTCCTCTGTTCTTAACGCTACCTCGCTATCGCGGGAAATGGCGAATAGTATGAAAAAAAAAAAAAAAAAAAAAAAAATATATATATATATATATATATATATATATATATATATATATATATATATATATATATATATATACATATATATATATATATATATATATATATATATATATATATATATATAGATATATATATATATATATATATATATATATATATATATATATATATATATATATATATATATATATATATATCCCCATTTTCCATACTATTCGCTATTTCCCGCGATAGCGAGGTAGCGTTAAGAACAGAGGACTGGGCCTTTGAGGGAATATCCTCACCTGGACCTCTTCTCTGTTCCTTCTTAAAAAAAAAAAAAAAAAAAAAAAAAAAAAACGAGAGGGGAGGATTTCCAGCCCCCCGCTCCCTTCCCTTTTAGTCGCCCTCTACGACACGCAGGGAATACGTGGGAAGTATTCTTTCTCCCCTATCCCCAGGGAAAATATATATATATATATATATATATATATATATATATATATATATATATATATATATATATATATATATATATATATATATATATATATATACGACAAGAAAAGCTACGGTATGAATTCTATAGAAAGCTACAAGAGATAAATGAGGAAAAGGGATTGGGTGTAATACTCTTGGGTGAGCTAAAGCTAAATAAACATTGCATAGAAGCGATGAAAAAGAAAAAACCCAGCTCCTACTAGGAGACCTGATAATTTCTCTCCGTTTCCCCTCTATAAACATAATCTGTCCATTTCTTCCTGATCTACTTCTCTCTGAAACCCAAATGCCTGAGGTTGCTTCTTCTTCCCTACACTATCAGCAACTGATGAAGGAAATGCTACAGTCGCTCAATTCCATTCTCTTGCTGTCATCCGCAATGCACCGACACCACGGCCGTAACCAGACATCACAGACCCTTTCCGTGGTTCACATCCGACAGCTTCGTCTACGCCCTGCTCCAGTCCACTGACAGCACGTCACCCTCTGTATACCACATCACTCCAATTCGCTCTATCCCTTGCACACTCTACACCTTCCTCCATGTGTAAGATCACAATAACTGAATGATTTTTTCATGTTCATTGTTCATTCTGTACATAATCACACATTCCACTGATATGAGCCCGCTACCTTCGAAAACAGTACATAAATGCAGGCAGTAAATGAAATGGAAAAAAAAAAAAATCCCGTGAATCGAACTGTGAAAACGAGGCAACAGTGTAGGAAAAAAAAGAAGTTATTCAATGACAGAAATGTTAAGCGGTAAGTCGGCATCAGAACAGCGGATAGTACAGGGGGGGGGATTGTCCATACCGTATGTCCTGTCCCTCGCAGCTGTTGTGGCGCACAAGTGTTGTTGTCTTGGACAGGTGTGGCGTCGCAGCTGGGCCCCTTGCCAAATACACAAATACACCGCGTCACCGCTCCAGCTCGGACGGACGCGTCCTGAAACAAAATCCAGCCGTTGGAAAACCCAAAAACAGTTTCCGAGTTTTGAAGTGCTGTTTAGATATATGTATATATATAAATCGGAGGGATTTACCTATATATACGTATATTATATAGATATATATATACATATAAATCGGAAAGTATCTTTTTTTTCTTCGTGTAGCTATGAAGGCTCAAGCTACAGCGAGGTGGGGGAGGTGTTTGAATGTCGTGTACTACCTCGTGGTCGTTGCAGCTCTTGGGAACGTCATTTACATCAAGCTCATGGCCAACGAGTCGTTCAAGTCGTTCCTGCAGACGGAGGAGAACGGCAACGACTCGCTGGAGGAGCTGCAGGTTCGTGTTAACTTCCTGAGCACGAAGGTACGACCTTTCCTTGGGGTTTGATGGTCGGGCCTTCGACCAAGAAGGCCTGACCTTAAATATTTGATAGCTGTTTCCCGTGTCAGTGAGGAAGCGCCAGGAGCAGACGAAGAAGGCTGCATTCACTTATATTCATTCTCTAGCTGCCATGTGTAATGCACAGAGACCACAGATCCCTATCCACAAACAGGCGTCATACACCTTTCTATGGTTTACCACGAAGCTTCACATGCCCTGGCTCATTCTATTCACAGCACGTCGACCCTTGTATACCACATCGTTTCAGTTCACTTTATCCACATCTTTTAACCTCCTGCAAGTTCAGACCCCGATCGCTCAAAAAAACTTTCGTTCCATCCTTCCATCTTCAATTTGGTCTCCCCGTTCTCCTTGTTCCCCCTAATTCTGACATACATATCTTCTTTGTCAATTTTTCTGCACTCATTCTTTCCATATGTCCAAACCATCTCAGTACCCTTTCTTCAGCTCTCTCTCTCTACCAGATCCTTTTTATTACCACCTCTCTCTCTCTCTTGCTCTTTCCTTACTTTATCACATCACCTCACATCACAAACTGTCCACAAACATTTCATTTCCAACACACCCTCCCTCCTTCACACTCTCATCTATAGCCAAAGCCTCATATCCATAACATAATGTTGCGACTACTATACCTTCAAACATACCCATTTTTGCACTACTAGATAATATTTTCTGTTTCCACACATTCTTCGGTGCTCCCTTCGCTCCCTCACCCACTCTATGCCACACCTCCGATTCCATTCGCTAACATGTCCATCCCCAGGTTACTAAAATACTTCACTTTCTCCATCTTTTTCCATTCAAACTTACATCTCAACTAACCTGTCCCTTAACTCAGCTAAACCAAATTACCTTGTTTGATTCATATTTACGCTTGTCCCTCCCTTCACACAACTTTCCAAAGTCAGTCACCAACTTCTGCAGTTTTTCACTCGAATCTGCCACAAGTGCTGTATCATCAGAAATCAACAACTGACTTTCCAGGTCCCCTCATCCCCAACATGTGCTTTCTCTAGATCCATAAATGCCACATATAAATCCATCCGTTTCTCTATGTATTTCTTGCACACATTCTTCACTGCAAACACCTGATCCACATATCCTATACCACTTCTGAAACCACACTGTTCCTCCCCAGTGTGATGCTCTGTAGATGTCTTCACCCTCTCAATCACTAAACTCCCATAACTTGTATACTCAGCAAACTTATACGTATGTAGTCTGGACACCCATCTTCATCCCCCATGTCTTTGTACAGAAGCACTATACTACATCCATTCAACCAATCCTCAGACACCTCGCCATGATTCAATCAAACATTGGAACATAGCTAACCAATCAACAATACAGTCACCCCCTTTCTTAACATATTCAACAGCAATACCATCCTCTCCAGACGCTTTGCCACACTTCATCCTACTTAAGGCTTTTACCACCTCTTCTCTCTTCACCAAATCACTCTCCATGACTCTCACTTCACACACCACCCTAACCCAAACACCTTACATCTGCCACCCTATCACCAAACACACTCAACAGTCCTTCAAAATATTCACTTCATAACTACCTGTTGCCACTTCTTTTTCACCCTACACCAAAGTTCCTATTCGTTCTCTTGTTTTTCGCACATATTGGAACATACTCATATACGTATACTTGTGTATGTCCCTCTTTTCAAACTAGGAATTCCCAATCACCAGTCATTTTTCAGCAAATAGCTCCACAAGCTGTTCACCATTTCCCTTCGTAACGATGAGCACCCCATGCCCTCCAATTGCACCTTCAACAGCCACATCACTTTCCTTCGCATCTACATATCCTATCAGTAACACCCGGTCTCTTGCATTAAAAGTGCTGACACATTCACTTAGCTGCTTTCTTCTTATGGCCAGGTGTATAAGCACTCATAATTACCCATCTCTCGCAATCCACTTTCATTTTTACCCATATTAGTCTAGAATTCACTTCCTTACACTCTTTCACATACTCCCACAAATCATGCTTCAGGAGTAGTGCTAATCATCCTTAGCCCTTGTTCTCTCACCAACCCCTGACTTTTCTCTTACGACATTTCCAAACCAGTCTTCCCCTTTACCCTTGATCTTTGTTTCGCTCAGAGCCAGAACATCCAGGTTTCTCTCCTGAAACATACTACCTGTCTCTCGTCACTTCTCATCTTGGTTACATCCACACACATTTGGACACCCTAGCCTGAGCCTTTGAGGAGGATGAGCACTCCCTGCTTGGCTCCATCTTTTGTTACGTCTTTTAGAAATTGGAATACAAGAAGTCTTTTCACCCTCCAGCCCAACATCCCTCCACCCCTCACCCCACCCTCGGGAAAAAAAATTCCAGAATCTTTCGTTGCCGAAAGTATATCAGGATTTTGTAAACTATTGGACCATCTGAGGTACACTACCTCCACTGGTATACCGTCACTATTGGTAAACCATAGAAAATCGTAAGTATATCCTGATCACTTTAGGGTCATTGTAAACTATAGTGAAATGTAAACCACTGATCGTACACCTCCAGCAACGGTAGTCAAACTAACACCCGAAGATGTCACCACCAGTAAATTACAATGTTTTTTTTATTCTAACTCTCACTAGTAGAGTGTGGTAGGAAACGGTGCTTTAATACTCAAATTCGACTAAACAGTAAAGTGGCAAGGAAGACAGAGAGTAAGGGAGTGTAACTGCGCTTGATCTGCCTTAGATTCGACGTGTCGCTGTTCACAACGCCATCCGGCATGACCCGACGCAACTAATATGAATTATCATAGAGAATTAGAAGTCATGAAGAAAATTGTCATTTTACGAGTAATTTTGATAACACCATAGCAACCACACAAAAGGCAAAAGACACAGTACATACAGACAGACAGGTATTTGATGCATAGGTAATCTTGTATACTATACAATAACTGATATACTATCATAACATGCACGATAAAAAGCACAAGAAATCATGACATGCAATGAGCAGATCTCCATGCTAGAGAGCTGAACATAGCAAGCGAACGAATAGATGTGTAATAACTACCATGACATAGAAAGTTTACAATGACTACATTACGAATCACATTCATATAACAATAAGGGACAAGTTTCTCTAGGCGATTTTGAGTACAAGGATAGAAGAATAGGGCTTACGGGTGATAGGATGGAAGAATAGGGCCTATGCGGTTATAGGATAGAAGGATAGGGCCTACTGGGTTACTAAGATAGGGCAGGGCCTATGGGGTACTAGGATAGAAAAATAAGACTTATGGGGTACTAAGATGGAAGGGTAAGGCATATGGGGTACTAGGATAAAGGATAGGGCCTATGGGGTACTAGGACAGTAGGATAGGGTCTACTGGGGATTGGGGCTCTCATACCACTCGTAGTCTATAATGGTTACTGCCAACCTCATTCTCAATGTCATTATATCATGCAGCGAGCATGGATATGTATATATCATTTGTTTACAATGAGCTGACAATCCAAGGAAAATGACGAACTTGACCTTAAAAACATATCAAGGAACAATGTCCTTCCCAGCTACCGTTTATCACTATGTTGCGGCATTATGTCTTTATTCGTATGACACACACACACACACACACACACACCATTGGCGTGTTACTTACCCAGATGAAGCGCTTCTTTGGGAAAGCGATGGAATCTTCAGTGTCTGTAGGGCCTTTTTTTTTTTTTCTAAATGTTCTATCCTCTTTAGCACACTACACACGCGTGAAAGTCACATGGATGTCATTTTAAATTTCACCGGAAGTCCAGAGCCGAAGACGTAAACATAAACATTGCAGACGGTGGTGGCGCCATCCGTCGCTGACCAACAGAACTAAAAGGAGCCCAATAAGAGTTTCATTGAGTTGCAAGTTATTACTTTTGGCGACGACGGTGTACGGTGTACGACCCTATTAGGCCTCTCAACCTTACCCAAGTGCTCAAAAGTCGTAACGTATATCTCAAAGGATCGTATCGTTGTGCTCAAACATCGTACCGTCATGCCCAAAGATAGTACCGTCCTGCTCCAGGATAGTACGTACCTTCATGTTCAAGGAATCGTACCGTCATGCTCATATATCGTACCGTCGTGCTCAAAGATGATACCATTATGCTCCAGGACCGTACGTACCGTCATGCTCAAAGATCTTACTCTCGTGCTCACAAGGGAGTGATCTAGAATGGGACGAATGGTTTGGGTCATAGCATATATATATATATATATATATATATATATATATATATATATATATATATATATATATATATATATATATATATAAATATATATATATATATTCAAGACTGCTTGGTCGTCGAAGAAAGGGAATTGTCTCGATGTTCGCCATTCAAGGTCCCCAGTGGGTCTGTGTGGATTTAGAGGAAAGTTAGAGAGCGATCAGAACAAAGTTAAGGGGAGACTGTCCTACAGGGAATGAACGCCTCCATAATTATCCGCAGAGATGACATCCGTCATACGTTTTAAAGAATAAAAGAGGATAATTGATATTTCTTTCCTCATTGATTCGGTTTTCGTGAAGATTGTTGTTGTTGTTGTATATGTGTGTGTGTGTGTGTGTGTGTGTGTGTGTGTGTGTGTGTGTGTGTGTGTGCTTTGCGAAGGCGTTAAAGAATGTAAGGAAGTGAGCTCTGGAATGATGCTAGGAGAATGAAGGTAGATTACGAGCAGTGGATAATTACTTACGAATGGAGTGATAAAGAAAAGCAAGACCTTGGAGAAGTGCTGGGCAGTTCTAACGCCAGGGGGATCAAGCCTTGATGATGGGAGATCTGAATGTTGTGGGCGATGTGACAGTTTGGGGGGGGGGGGGAGAGAATGAGGTACTTGGTGTAAATGAAAATGGTGAACAGTTTGTTGTGTGCTGTAAAAAGAAAATTATGGGTGATTGGTGATGCCTGGTGAGAAAAAAAAAAAAAAAGTGGTGTGCCGGTTCGCGTTCCGGACCGTGATGCATTCACGGGCCTCCAAGGGTCGAGCGTATTGGTTCGAATCCTGGTTACGGCTGTCGGCCCACAGTTAACCCAGTTGTTCATCCACGTAATGACTGACTAGCGAGCAGAGGAGAGACTGTTGACTGTGAATGTGCTGAGAGGATGCATATGGTACGACCTTTTGTGTATAACTGCCCATTAACCTCACCCATAAAATTAGTGTCAAAGGTCAAAACATACTCAGAGCAAGCCCATGGGTTGTTCCCCCGTTATCACCAGCTAACAGCCTCTTGCCTACCCACCCACAACAGGAGCCCGCCAACGGCAGCGAGCCCCTGCAGACCATCTCCTCTGCCAGACAGCATCCACTGATCATGGTGGCCGGACACCCACGCTCCGGCACCACGCTCATGCGCTCCATGCTGGACGCTCATGAGCACGTGCACTGCGGCGAGGAGACGCACATTGTCCCTCTCATCGTCGAGTCCTGGAACCTGGACTTGGTCCCGACGGAATACCTAAGGCAACTCTCCCAAGTTGGACTCACCAGAGAGGTAACCTCTTGCTCTGTTATCACTACTCATATACATGCTACATCGAAATCGAGCGAACTATCTTTTTTGCTCGTTCAAGTCACCAAGGAGGGAGGTAGACATTTTAAAGTGCCTCTTATATCACGATTAGAAGGTCTTGAACTGCCCACGTCAGGACTAGAAGGATTTTAACTGCCCACCTCAGGACTAAGACATGGCGTCTCTTTAATTCACAGTAATATTTTTTTCTCCTCCAGTGTTGAGCATTGCCCTTGATTTTTTTTTTCTTTCCCGTGTGGTACTTTCCATGTGGCGTCATCCACATATCCCATACGGATCACCAACCTACTGTTGGGTTAGGTATGAGATTCCATTAATCCGCATGTTTCTCTACAGGGATTATGTCTTGTGAGTAATCCCTCACGCTCCTCTTAAGATACGATTGGGATTACTGATCGTAGGATTACCCTCCTAATTTGCCGACATCAGAAAACTTCAGCGGCGGCTAAAAGTCTCTCTCTCTCTCTCTCTCTCTCTCTCTCTCTCTCTCTCTCTCTCTCTCTCTCTCTCTCTCTCTCTCTCTCTCTGTAAGAGCAGGTGATGGAACGGGCCGTGGCCAACTTCCTGCTGGTGATTATCTCCAGGCTCGGGGCAGCGACCCAGAGGCTGTGTAACAAGGACCCATTCACCATGGCCCACGCCACCTTCCTACGGAGGCTCTTCCCCAACGCCAAGTTCATCTTCATGGTGCGCGACGGACGAGCAGCCGTCCATTCCCTCATCTCTAGAAACGTGAGTGTAATGCCTGCTCGGTTTTGTGTGTGTGTGTGTGTGTGTTTCTCAGTCTTCATGGGTGACGGGGGAAAATGCCTTACAGTTGAATATGGTCCCATGTCTTAAGTTCGTAAGTAGTTTGTTATGCTATTGTAAGACCTCTTTCATAGGGCTCTTACAGCTACGAGGTTGCATATCACCTACGAGCAGCGTCAGGTGGTCTTCTTTGGAGCCAAGTGTTTATGTGCACAGTTTGTGACTGACGACTCTAAAACACTATCTGAAAATTGCAGGAGTGGACACTGTGCATTTCCCTAGACCAACTATAACTGGCAACAGTATCCAGTAAGGGGATAAATCACATAATAAACGTGACAACAATCTTTCCATCATTAAAGGTGTTCGTAACCTCTCGTACACGGTGTTACAACCCCGGGAGTACAACCCTAGGGATCAGATCAAAAGGCCATGTATATCATATCCAGGAGGTTGCACCGTCGTGCTCAAGGTTTCGCACAATCGTGTTCATGAATTTAGCACTGCAACGTCAAACAGGAAGACTGTTCTGTCTACATCTTGTTGCCTCGTGTATTGCTCAATCTCCCTCGCCGTTCTGCGGCAACTGAACGCACCAGTGAAGCCTCTCTCCTTTACCTTGAGCGATCGTGCTTGGACTATCATGCCAGGTAAACAAACCATCAAGGCACGCATGATGCATGAAAGAACGACAGACCAATTGTTATTTTGCTGCTGTGTCGAAGGTTCTTCGGTCGTAGTCCAGAGGCCTTAGTGAAGCCAGGCCTTCGATGAAACATAGAAATAAGTGTTAAAGAGATCGAGGAGTAAAGAGATAAGAGAACATGGAAAGCCTGGCATTATAGAGAGAGGGCAGATCGAGGCCATTAGAAAAGATATTAGGAGTTAAAGTGGTTCCAAAGCTTGGCGGTGTAAGGGAAGACCTAGATATCGTAACGGCCCAGTCTTGATTATATTCTTTTCATTTCCTTATCTAATACAGCTCTTGACTCAATCAACCTTCATAATAAAACTGTAGTAGAGTATGTGAATAATCAATACAATCATTAATGATGATCATGTTACCATGCTTCTACATATGACACACAAAACGCTATATAGCACAGACGACCAAGGAAAGACCGAGAAGCCTATGCCTGTCTAAAGAAACGTTACTTTAGATGGAGAGAAAAAAAGAAAGGGAATTGAAATTGACAAAAAGGAATCGGATCCAACGTCGTCATCTACCCAACGAGATGGCGTATCGTATACCTTTATGTTTATCATGAGTAATTACGAGAAATTCCATATGGGGTCCTCTTGTTCATAGGTCACTGATGGATGTAAGAATCTTTCATGACCACCAATAAGTCATAACTGGAATATATATATATATATATATATATATATATATATATATATATATATATATATATATATATATATTTTTAAACTATTCGCCATTTCCCGCGTTAGCGAGGTAGCGTTAAGAACAGAGGACTGGGCCTTTTTTGGAATATCCTCACCTGGCCCTCTCTGTTCCTTCATTTGGAAAATTAAAAAAAAAAAATGAGAGGGGAGGATTTCCAGCCCCCCGCTCCCTTCCCTTTTAGTCGCCTTCTACGACACGCAGGAAATACGTGGGAAGTATTCTTAATCCCCTATCCCCAGGGATAATATATATATATATATATATATATATATATATATATATATATATATATATATATATATATATATATATATATATATATATTTATCCCTTTTGAATACGATAACAATCCCTAGAGTACAATGAATTACCTCCTTTAGTGCCATGACAATCCCTCGAGCACCACGGCTTAACCATTTGAGCATGACGGCTCCACCCCTTCAGCCAGGTGCCTCTAACTCTTGGGTGCCATGACAACAGAAGTAAGGGATTAAGTCGTCATACTCAGAGGTTAATATAAACAAGTCGATCTCGCTGAGCGATCGATGCTTCCATGAAGCGTCCGACTTGACCGTCATCTGTGGCCTTATATCGCTTAAGTATTCGCACATATTCTGCTTCCTCGGAACCGTGACTTTTACACCCTTCACCCAAAAGCAAAGATGGTACTACGAACTGGTGCCCACAAATGCGTCCAACTAGCCACCAGCGTTGCAGCCAAGACATTAACATCTCTGTTGGGTTACAGGTGACCATCACGCACTTCGACCTGACGTCGTACGAGAAGAGCCTGAGACAGTGGGACAAAAACGTGAACGACATGTACCAGCAGTGTGAGGAGCTGGGCCCTACCGCCTGCCTCCCAGTCCACTACGAACTCCTCATCCTTCGGCCCAGGTACAGTATGACGCCCTCCCAGTCATAGAGCGTATCCAGGAAACAGGTGACTGAGGACCTACGAGAATGTAACGAAGTTACTTGCTGAAAGCATTATAGGTCATTATTCACTCTGTCCTGTTAATGATAGCGTACTAGAAATGATTCATGTTTCTCGTGAGCCAACTGTGAGTAACAAGCAGTTCATTCCGGTCGGTGACATTACTTGTCAAGAGGCATTTGCCTATTTCGACTCGAAACATTTTACTTTGAAGCCATTGTTTCTTATCACAGGCTTCGTGTGCACTTCGAGCTCTGGTTTTTTTTTCGATTTTATCCAATACTTTGAGCATCTGAAAAACATATGTCACCCAAAGCCATTGTTTCTATATAGAATATATCTACGCTCCCTTAATATCTCATAAACCTTTTTCTCAGTCTTGTAATTAATTTTGTTGTTATTCGTCATTCTTTTTCAATCTTATTTTGGTCCATGCAATCCGTAGATTTCGTAGCTTCCTTGACTTCAAAATGTTCGTTGGGAACCCCTCCCCGGAACCAAGCCTAAGTTACGTAAAATGTCATTGAGTGGGATGCAGTGGACTAGCCTGAATGAACTGTCGACAACAGCTGGTCGAAATGTCTGAAGTCCATGAAGTTGGTGATGAAGACATGGAAGATAATGATGCAATTGATGACGATTAAGATGAAATTTATGACGATGGTGGCGATTTTGAGGAAAAGGCTTCTTCATCATTCTCTCGGTCTGAACGCTGATCAGCCACACCACAGACATCACTCATACATACGTCAACCATACCACATACATCAACCACACACTCATCAGCCACACCACATACATCAACCACACATTCATCAGCCACACCACATACATCACCCATACATACATCAGCCACACCACATACATCAACACATTCATCAGCCACAACACATATATCACCCATATATACATCAGCCACACAACATATATCACCCACACATACACCAGCCACACCACATACATCACCCCACATTCATCAGCCACACCACAAACATAAGCCATACATACGTCAGCCACACCACATACATCACCTCACATACAACAGCCACACTACATACATCATCTACGCACGAACTTCACCCAAGACAACCTGACTCCACCAATCAAGTCGTGACCATTTTCATTTCTTTCCAGGCAAGTGATGAAGTCTGTGCTCAAGTTCCTCACTTTGCCGTGGCGTGAGGAAGTCCTCAGGCACCATGAATTCATAGCCAAGGACGGAGGAGTGTCCTTAAATCCGTGAGTATCTTTTGTGTTCAAGTCCCTAAATATAACGGCCCTTAATCTAAGGGGTGGTGGGAGGGGGAGGGAGGTTAGACATCATCTCTATATCTGAAGATGTTACGGTACAAGTATTATTTCATATTTTCCCAAGTTCCTGGAGTCCTCATAGTTCATAAATGTCCAACATTAGTATATTGATGACTAACCCGTTTGAATTCTTAAAAAAAACAATATTGTTGATAAAATCATACAGAAACCGAAAGAAAAGACAAAACAAACACCTCAATTCACACATCACAGGCCGAGTATACAGGTGTTCTGGAAGAGCTGAAGAATGCGTGTTTGAATGAGCAATAGTTCCAACAGGAATGGCCTCTAGATAAGGTTGTGTGGTGGAGGTTGGAAGTGTTAGAAGTGAAATTCTTGAGGACAATGTGCGACGTGAGGTGGTTTGATCGATTAAGTATTAAAGGGTAAGAAAGATGTGTGGTAATAACACAGGCAACCGGGTTCCCTGGACCACTCCCTCACCTCCAAATAACCCTCAGTCCATTATAAGCTGCTACTCTACCTTGTAAGCCCACACGAACATATCCTAAACATGGAGTCTCCATCCCATTTGCGTCAGTAATTTGAACATCTACTCAATGCTCTTATCACCTTGCCTAGATATAAGCCACTCCTTATACCTAACCTCCGTCACCAAACTGATCTCTGCCTCGAAATCAGCCGTAACCTCCACCGAATTGTCATTCATGGATATGTTCAGGTAAAGTTAAGCCTCAACAACTTCACTTTCTCAACATTTGCCTTCTTTTACGCAACTGATGGTTGTCCGCCACAACCCCTCGTTTTTATTGATGCTAGGATGCTGTTAATAATAAAGGTTGTGATTTATGTAACTTCGACAGTAGTTACGTGTATATCATTATGATTTTATATAGAATGTTGTTTATTTGATAAAAGTGATATATGAGAATAAATGTTTCCTATAAACTTTCAATAAGAACTTCTTGGTGACTAGGATGGAACCATCGACGACACAGGTGAAGCGGGCGCGATACGACGGACGCCCTCACCTCATGGGTGGGTCACCTGCCGCAACACCTCCTCCCAGAAATAGATATCCCTTGCCCCGATGCTGTCTGTCCTTGGATACGACCCTAAGGCCAACCCTCCATCCTACGAGGAGTTGACTTACACCTGGGGCCACCGGCGACTCCATACTTCACCTGCTCGACACCCTATCAGGAGATTCTTCAGCGCTGTGTACCACAGGACTGACAAAGAGGCCGCCTGGTTCACTAAAGACTTGTACTAGATGGCTTACCTAGTCTTGAATAAGGCCGCATTTCAGGGATACGTGCACTTACAAAATAAAAAAGATTACTTTCTATGACTTCATGAACGTAAAACAAGAGGGATTCACGACAGGTGAAGGAGAGGTAGGATTGATAAGAGAATTCACAAGTTCCAAACTTGTTATTCATCTGGGAAGCGTAATTGAATGAGAAAGTGAAGCAGATGTAGCCTCAGAAGAATTCACACCTGTTTTTGTTGTTGTTGTCGTAGGCCAGATTCTTTACCGAAACATTACCTTTTCTCCGCCTTCTGATAAAGATGCGGTTGTATTTTCACTGAGCCCTGTTGCTGTTAAGGTATTCTTTAAACACGATGTAAATTGGTCGATGAGACGACCTGATCCTGAGCATGGATGTAATAAAGATTGGGGTTAGTATTCCTGACGAGTCTCACAAAGGAGTTGCGGGTGTGTGTGTGATACTGTGTTGTGGGGTTTCTCCCAACGACTTCTCTGTAATGGTGCAACCCTTGAGTTCGACGGTATAATTCTTGAGTGCGATGATGTGACACTTGCATATGATGATAGAGTCGTTTGGTTTGATCCTTAAGATCTCGTCAGATCAGAGGCCATGTTACTAATGTTCAAGGGTCGTCACATCCCATCGGAATCTTCCCATTTGCGACGTCTCGAAATTTCATCCCTTGTTTCATAACTCGGAAGACTTTGTATCTGATTGATCACTCTGGCGTCAGCCCACTGCTATGGAACTGGTTGCGAGTACTCGACTCCATGGAAGTTCAGTGTTAGAACCCGGTGACTAAGGTGCATCAATAAGGAATCGTCCTTCCCTCAATAGCCGGGACTGACGTCGCCCTCTTGATTTCTGAAGAGCCTCTAATGATCGACAGGAAAGTTACAAAATATTAGAATGTAAAATCTTAACCATTTTGGCAACAGTCGAGACGTAGTGTTGTGTGAATTTTGTATTTCACGTTTCTTCCTCTTATTATGCTGCTTTAAATGTGAAACACATTTTAAACTGAATGTCTTATGAGCTCAAACCGATCAGTAACGAATTAAAGTCATACGTGTTTTCATTCTATAAACAGATGGATTCTCAGCGTGTAAAAGCAAGATGAAGCGCAGACCACAACTTTCTACAAGACTGGTCTCTAGAATTCGTTGCGAAAGGTGTGGTAAGGGTAAAAGATGTAGAAACGTACGCAAAGCAAAAGAAAAAAGAAAAATAAATGAATAACTTCACAGTGTTTGAACGACCCTAGCTTTTCGAGCAAGACGGTCGTACGACCCTTGAGTACAGACTTACGATCCTTGTTTACAATGACAGCCATTGCCTGAGCCTTCAGGATTAGATCAAGGGCTAGGTCATCACACCCAAGGGTCAAGGGTGTTACAGCGTCATGCTTAAGGGTCGTACCGTCGTATAATGAAAACTGAGTGTGGTCTTCTTCGATATTTTTTTTCGACTCATTTCAATACCTTTCTACCTTCTCCTCTTAACATTATTTCTCGCACACCTATATCATTGTCCATGACAGTTGACGACGATAGCAACGTCATGAAACTGGGAACTGTATGAACTAAATATGCTGAGTAAAGAATGACTTAATTTCAAATTTTGCTCCAGAAAAAAATGTCACTTGTAGAATTAGACAATAAAATAGTATAATTTAATTCGGTGTTTAATTCTTATTACTCAATTAATACTTTTTCTAATGAGGAATTATATGAAATGAGTCTTCGAGGATTTTATTTTTTAATGTATTTTACAACTAAATGTTTATCATATCTATCACATGACCTGTAGTACGTATGCGTAGACGTTATTCTCTGGGTGTAAGGTCAGATTATCAGAGTATATCATTCACAGCACGTCGCCCTCTATATCACATCCCTCCACTTCTCTCTATCTGGTGCACGTTTCGTACCTTCCTGCATGTTCAGGCCCTGATCACTCAAAACATCTTGGATATTATCATCTTTGAAAGACAGGATCAAAATTTACAATTGTATGACCAACACCATTACAGCTTCAACATCTTCCACCCAAAGTATAGAAGAAATGTGCCTCATGCCTCCAGTTATATAATAATCTTTTGATACAAACGTTTTTTCCCACAATTGCTGTCTTGTATCATAGCTAACAGATAAGTGAAATACATATTAGAACCAGCGATATATATATATATATATATATATATATATATATATATATATATATATATATATATATATATATATATATATATATATATATATATTCCCTGGGGATGGGGGAGAAAGAATACTTCCCACGTATTCCCTGCGTGTCGTAGAAGGCGACTAAAAGGGAAGGGAGCGGGGGGCTGGAAATCCTCCCCTCTCGTTTTTTTTTTTTAATTTTCCAAAAGAAGCAACAGAGAAGAGGGGCAGGTGAGGATATTCCCTCAAAGACCCAGTCCTCTGTTCTTAACGCTACCTCGCTATCGCGGGAAATGGCGAATAGTATGAATATATATCTATCACATAGTATGAGAGTTGGGGTGAGAGAGTATCATTAAATTTTGGGGAGAATAGGGGGATGTTCTGGAGGGAGGTAAATAGGGTGCGTAAGACAGGGGAGCAAATGGGAACTTCAGTGAAGGGCGTAAATGGGGAGGTGATAACAAGTAGCGGTGATGTGAGAAGGAGATGGAATGAGTATTTTGAAGGTTTGTTGAATGTGTCTGATGACAGAGTGGCAGATATAGAGTGTTTTGGTCGAGGTGGTGTGCAAAGTGAGAGGGTTAGGGAAAATGATTTGGTAAACAGAGAAGAGGTAGTAAAAGCTTTGCGGAAGATGAAAGCCGGCAAGGCAGCAGGTTTGGATGGCATTGCAGTGGAATTTATTAAGAAAGGGGGTGACTGTATTGTTGACTGGTTGGTAAGGTTATTTAATGTATGTATGACTCATGGTGAGGTGCCTGAGGATTGGCGGAATGCGTGCATAGTGCCATTGTACAAAGGCAAAGGGGATAAGAGTGAGTGCTCAAATTACAGAGGTATAAGTTTGTTGAGTATTCCTGGTAAATTATATGGGAGGGTATTGATTGAGAGGGTGAAGGCATGTACAGAGCATCAGATTGGGGAAGAGCAGTGCGGTTTCAGAAGTGGTAGAGGATGTGTGGATCAGGTGTTTGCTTTGAAGAATGTATGTGAGAAATACTTAGAAAAGCAAATGGATTTGTATGTAGCATTTATGGATCTGGAGAAGGCATATGATAGAGTTGATAGAGATGCTCTGTGGAAGGTATTAAGAATATATGGTGTGGGAGGAAAGTTGTTAGAAGCAGTGAAAAGTTTTTATCGAGGATGTAAGGCATGTGTACGTGTAGGAAGAGAGGAAAGTGATTGGTTCTCAGTGAATGTAGGTTTGCGGCAGGGGTGTGTGATGTCTCCATGGTTGTTTAATTTGTTTATGGATGGGGTTGTAAGGGAGGTAAATGCAAGAGTCCTGGAAAGAGGGGCAAGTATGAAGTCTGTTGGGGATGAGAGAGCTTGGGAAGTGAGTCAGTTGTTGTTCGCTGATGATACAGCGCTGGTGGCTGATTCATGTGAGAAACTGCAGAAGCTGGTGACTGAGTTTGGTAAAGTGTGTGGAAGAAGAAAGTTGAGAGTAAATGTGAATAAGAGCAAGGTTATTAGGTACAGTAGGGGTGAGGGTCAAGTCAATTGGGAGGTGAGTTTGAATGGAGAAAAACTGGAGGAAGTGAAGTGTTTTAGATATCTGGGAGTGGATCTGTCAGCGGATGGAACCATGGAAGCGGAAGTGGATCATAGGGTGGGGGAGGGGGCGAAAATTTTGGGAGCCTTGAAAAATGTGTGGAAGTCGAGAACATTATCTCGGAAAGCAAAAATGGGTATGTTTGAGGGAATAGTGGTTCCAACAATGTTGTATGGTTGCGAGGCGTGGGCTATGGATAGAGATGTGCGCAGGAGGATGGATGTGCTGGAAATGAGATGTTTGAGGACAATGTGTGGTGTGAGGTGGTTTGATCGAGTAAGTAACGTAAGGGTAAGAGAGAGGTGTGGAAATAAAAAGAGCGTGGTTGAGAGAGCAGAAGAGGGTGTTTTGAAATGGTTTGGGCACATGGAGAGAATGAGTGAGGAGAGATTGACCAAGAGGATATATGTGTCGGAGGTGGAGGGAACGAGGAGAAGAGGGAGACCAAATTGGAGGTGGAAAGATGGAGTGAAAAAGATTTTGTGTGATCGGGGCCTGAACATGCAGGAGGGTGAAAGGAGGGCAAGAAATAGAGTGAATTGGAGTCATGTGGTATACAGGGGTTGACGTGCTGTCAGTGGATTGAAGCAAGGCATGTGAAGCGTCTGGGGTAAACCATGGAAAGCTGTGTAGGTGTGTATATTTGCGTGTGTGGACGTGTGTATGTACATGTGTATGGGGGGGGGGGGGGTTGGGCCATTTCTTTCGTCTGTTTCCTTGCGCTACCTCGCAAACGCGGGAGACAGCGACAAAGTATAAAAAAAAAAAAAAAAAAAAAAAATATATATATATATATGCTGACTTCATCCATTCCCGCCACACATGACATGGCACCCCCCTCCCACCGCGTGAGCGCGAGGTAGCCCTAAGGAAAGACAACAAAGGCCACATTCGATCACACTCAGTCTCTAGCTGTCTTGTGTAATGCGCCGAAAACACAGCTCTCTTTCCACATCCAGGCCCCACAAAACTTTTTCTGGTTTACCCCAGACGCTTCACATGCACTGGTTCAATCCACTGACAGCACGTCGACCCCGGTATACCATACCCTTCCAATTCACTCTATTACTTGCACGCCTTTCACCCTCCTGTATGTTCAGACTCCAATCGCTCAAAACCTTTTTCACTCCATCCTTCTACCTCCAATTTGGTCACCCACTTTTCCTCCTTACCTCCACCTGACACATATAACCTCTTAATCTTTCCTCACTCATTCTCTCCATGTGACCAAACCATTTCAATACAACCTCTTCTGCTCTCTCAACCACACTCTTTTTATTACCACACATCTCTCTTACCCTTTCATTGCTTACTCGATCAAACCGCCTCACACCACATATTGTCCTCAAACATCTCATTTCCAACACATCCATCCTCCTCTGCACAACCCTATCTATAGCCCATGCCTCACAACCATATAACATTGTTGGAACCACTATTCCTTCAAGCATACCCATTTTTGCTCTCCGAGATAACGTTCTCGCCTTCCACACATTCTTCAACACTCCCAGAACCTTCGCCCCCTCCCTCACCCTGTGACTCACTTCCACTTTCATAGTTCCATCCGCTGCCAAACCCACTCCCAGATATCTAAAACACTTCACTTCCTCCAGTTTCTCTCCATTCAAACATACCTTCCAATTTACTTGTCTCTCAACACTACTGAACCTAATAACCTTGCTCTTATTCACGTTGTATCATCAGCGAACAACAACTGACTCACTTCCCAAGTCCTTTCATCCACAACAGATTGCATATTTGCCCCTCTCTCCAAAACTCTTGCATTCACCTCCCTAACAATCCCATCCATAAACAAATTAAACAACTTCGGTTGGAGAGATTATGCACCTCTCCCGCAAACCGACATTCACTGGGAACCAATCACTTTCCTCTCTTCCTACACGTACAAATGCCTTACATTCTCGATGAAAACTTTTCACTGCTTCTACCAACTTACCTCCCACACCATATACTCTTAATACCTTCAACAGAGCATCTCTATCAACTCTATCATATGCCTTCTCCAGAACCATAAATGCTACATACAAATCCATCTATTTTTCTAAGTATTTCTCACAAACATTCTTCAAAACAAACACCTGATCCAAACCTCCTCTACCACTTATGAAACCACACTGCTCTTCCCCAATCTGATACACTGTAAATGCCTTTACCCCTCTCAATCAATGCCTTCCCATATAATTTCCCAGAAATACTCAACAAACTTATACCTGTGTAATTTGAACACTCATCTTTATCCCCTTTGCCTTAGTACAGTGGCACTATGCATACATTCCGCGAATCCTCAGGCACTTCACCATGAACCATACAAATATTGAATATCCTCATCAACCAATCAACAACTCTGTCACCCCCTTTTTTAATAAATTCCACAGTAATATCATCCAAACCCGCCGCCTTGCAGGCTTTCATCTTCAGCAAAGCTTTCACTGCCTCTTCTCTATTTAGTAAATCATTCTCCCTGACCCTCTCACTTCGTACACCACCTTGACCAAAACACCCTATATCTGCCACAATTATCATCAAAAACATTCAACAAGCCTTCAAAATACTCTCTCCATCTCCCTCACTTCATCACTACTCGATATTACCTCCCCATTTGCCCTTTTCACCGGTGTTCTCATTTGTTCTCTTGTCCTATGCATTTTATTTCCCTCCTTCCAAAACATCTTTTTATGCTCACTAAAATTTAATGATACTCTCTCACCCAAACTCTCACTTGCCCTCTTTTTCGCCTCTTGCACCTTTCTATTGACCTCTTGCCTCTTTCTTTTATATATCTACCAGTCATTTGCACTGTTTCCCTGCAAAAATCGTCAAAATGCCTCTCTCTTCTCTTTCACTAACAATCTTACTTCATCCTACGACTCACTACCCTTTATAATTTGTTTTATATATATATATATATATATATATATATATATATATATATATATATATATATATATATATATATATATATATATATATATATCCCTGGGGATAGGGGAGAAAGAATACTTCCCACGTATTCCCTGCGTGTCGTAGAAGGCGACTAAAAGGGGAGGGAGCGGGGGGCTGGAAATCCTCCCCTCTCATTTTTTTTTTTTTTAATTTTCCAAAAGAAGGAACAGAGAAGGGGGCCAGGTGAGGATATTCCCTCAAAGGCCCAGTCCTCTGTTCTTAACGCTACCTCGCTAACGCGGGAAATGGCGAATAGTTTGAAAGAAAAAAGAATATATATATATATATATATATATATATATATATATATATATATATATATATATATATATATATATATATAACAAGTTGTTAGAAGCAGTGAAAAGTTTTTATCGAGGATGTAAGGCATGTGTACGTGTAGGAAGAGAGGAAAGTGATTGGTTCTCAGTGAATGTAGGTTTGCGGCAGGGGTGTGTGATGTCTCCATGGTTGTTTAATTTGTTTATGGATGGGGTTGTTAGGGAGGTGAATGCAAGAGTTTTGGAAAGAGGGGCAAGTATGAAGTCTGTTGGGATGAGAGAGCTTGGGAAGTGAGTCAGTTGTTGTTCAGTGATGATAAAGTGCTGGTGGCTGATTCATGCGAGAAACTGCAGAAGCTGGTGACTGAGTTTAGTAGAGTGTGTGAAAGAAGAAAGTTAAGAGTAAATGTGAATAAGAGCAAGGTTATTAGGTACAGTAGGGTTGAGGGTCAAGTCAATTGGGAGGTAAGTTCGAATGGAGAAAAACTGGAGGAAGTAAAGTGTTTTAGATATCTGGGAGTGGATCTGGCAGTGGATGGAACCATGGAAGCGGAAGTAAATCATAGGGTGGGGGAGGGGGCGAAAATCCTGGGAGCCTTGAAGAATGTGTGGAAGTCGAGAACATTATCTCCGAAAGCAAAAATGGTTATGTTTGAAGGAATAGTGGTTCCAACAATGTTGTATGGTTGCGAGGCGTGGGCTATGGATAGAGTTGTGCGCAGGAGGGTGGATGTGTTGGAAATTAGATGTTTGAGGACAATATGTGGTGTGAGGTGGTTGGATCAAGTAAGTAATGTAAGGGTAAGAGAGATGTGTGGAAATAAAAAGAGCGTGGTTGAGAGAGCAGAAGAGGGTGTTTTGAAATGGGGGCACATGGAGAGAATGAGTGAGGAAAGATTGACAAAGAGGATATATGTGTCAGAGGTGGAGGGAACGAGGAGAAGTGGGAGACCAATTTGGAGGTGGAAAGATGGAGTGAAAAAGATTTTGAGTGATCGGGGCCTGAACATGCAGGAGGGTGAAAGGCGGGCAAGGAACAGAGTGAATTGGATCGATGTGGTATACCGGAGTAGACGTGCTGTCAATGGATTGAATCAGGGTATGTGAAGCGTCTGGGGTAAACCATGGAAAGTTCTGTGGGGCCTGGATGTGGAAAGGGAGCTGTGATTTCGGGCATTATTGCATGACAGCTGGAGACTGAGTGTGAGCGAATGGGGCCTTTGTTTTTTTTTTCCTGGCGCTGCCTCTCGCACATGAGGGGGGAGGGGGATGTTATTCCGTGTGTGGCGGGGTGGCGATGGGGGTGAGTAGGGGCAGACAGTGGTGAATTGTTTGCATGTGTGTATATGTGTGTGCCTGTGTGTGTATATATGTATGTACGTTGGGATGTGTGGGTGTGTATGTTTGCGTGTGTGGACGTGTATGTGTGTGCATGTGTGTGGGGGTGGGTTGGGCCATTTCTTTCGTCTGTTTCCTTGCGCTACCTCGCAGGCGCGGGAGATAGCGACAAAGCAAATAAATAATATATACATATATAGGGAAGTTGTGATGGCTTGCGCAAAAGATGCTTGTGGCATGAGAAGCGTGGGAGGTGGGCAAATTAGAAAGAGTAGTGAGTGGTGGGATGAAGAAGTAAGATTATTAGTGAAAGAGAAGAGAGAGGCATTTGGATGATTTTCGCAGGGAAATAATGCAAATGTGTGGGAGATGTATAAAAAATAGAGGCAGGGTCAAGAGAAAGGTGCAAGAAGTGAAAAAGAGGGCAAATGAGAGTTGGGGTGAGAGTGTATCGTTAAATTTTAGGGAGAATAAAAAGATGTTTTGGAGGGAGTTAAATAAAGCGTGTAAGACAAGGGAACAAATGGGAACTTCAGTGAAGGGGGCTAATGGGGAGGTGGTAACAAGTAGTGGTGATGTGAGAAGGAGATGGAATGAGTATTTTGAAGGTTTGTTGAATGTGTTTGATGATAGAGTAGCAGATATAAGGTGTTTTGGTCGAGGTGGTGTGCAAAGTGAGAGGGTTAAGGAGAATGATTTGGTAAACAGAGAAGAGGTAGTAAAAGCTTTGCGGAAGATGAAAGCCGGCAAGGAAGTGGGTTTGGATGGTATTGCAGTGAAATTCATTGAAAAAGGGGGTGACTGTATTGTTGACTGGTTGGTAAGGTTATTTGATGTATGTATGACTCATGGTGCCTGAGGATTGGCAGAATGCTTGCATAGTGCCATTGTACAAAGGCAAAGGGGATAAAGGTGAGTGCTCAAATTACAGAGGTATAAGTCTGATGAGTATTCCTGGCAAATAATATGGGAGAGTATTGAGTGAGAGGGTGAAGGCATGTACAGAGCATCAGATTGAGGAAGAGCAGTGTGGTTTCAGAAGTGGTAGAGGATGTGTGGATCAGGTGTTTGCTTTGAAGAATGTATGTAAGAAATACTTAGAAAAGCAAATGGATTTGTATGTAGCATTTATGGATCTGGAGAAGGAATATGATAGTTGATAGAGATGCTCTGTTGAAGGTATTAAGAATATATGGTGAGGGAGGCAAGTTGTTAGAAGCAGTGAAAAGTTTTTATCGAGGATGTAAGGCATGTGTACGAGTAGGAAGAGAGGAAAGTGATTGGTTCTCAGTGAATGTCGGTTTGCGGCAGGGGTGTGCGATGTCTCCATGGTTGTTTAATTTGTTTATGGATGGGGTTGTTAGGGATATGAACGCAAGAGTTTTGGAGAGAGGGGCAAGTATGCAGTCTGTTGTGGATGAGAGAGATTGGGAAGTGAGTCAGTTGTTGTTCGCTGATGATACATCGCTGGTGGCTGATTCGGTGGGAAACTGCAGAAACTGGTGACTGATTTTGGTATTTGGTAAAGAGTGCGAATAAGAGCAAAGTTATTAGGTACAGTAGGGTTGAGGGACAAGTCAGTTGGGAGGTAAGTTTGAATAGAGAAAAACTGGAGGAAGTGAAGTGTTTTAGAAATCTGGGAGTGGATTTGGCAGTGGATGTAACCATGGAAGCAGAAGTGAGTCATAGGGTAGGGAGGGGGTGAAAGTTCTGGAAGTGTTGAAAAATGTGTGGAAGGCGAGAACATTATCTCGGAAAGCAAAAATGGGTATGTTTGAAGGAATAGTGGTTCCAACAATGTTATATGGTTGCGAGGCGTGGGCGACAGATAGAGTTGTGCGGAGGAGGGTGGATGTGTTGGAAATGAGTTGTTTGAGGACAATATGTGGTGTGAGTTGGTTTGATTAAGTAAGTAATGAAAGGGTAAGAGAGATCGGTGGTAATGGGAAGAGTGTGGTTGAGAGAGCAGAAGAGGGTGTTTTGAAATGGTTTGGTCATATGGAGAGAATGAGCGAGGATAGATTGACAAAGAGGATATATGTGTCAGAGGTGGAGGGAACAAGAAGTGGGAGACCAAATTGGAGGTGGAAAGATGGAGTGAAAAAGATTTTGAATGATCGAGGCCAGAACATGCAGGAGGGTGAAAGGCGTGCAAGGAATAGAGTGAATTGGAATGATGTGGTATACCGGGGACAATGTGCTGTCACTGGATTGAACCAGGGCATGTGAAGCATCTGGTGTAAACCATGGAAAGTTCTGTGGGGCCTGGATGCGGAAAGGACGCTGTGGTTTCGGTGCATTATACATGACAGCTAGAGACTGAGTGTGAATGAATGTGGCCCTTCTAGTCTTTTCCTCGTGCACATGCAGGGGGTTGTCATTTCATGTGTGACAGGGTGGTGATGGGAATGAATAAGGGCAGACAGTATAAATTATGTACGTGTGTATATATGTATATACCTGTGTGTGTATATATATGTATACGTTGAGATGTATAGGTATGTATATGTGCGTGTGTGGACGTGTATGTATATACATGTGTATGTGGGTGGGTTGGACCATTCTTTCATCTGTTTCTTGCAATACCTCACTAACGCAGGAGACAGCAACAAAGTATGATAAATATAAATAAATTATATATATATTCCTATGAGTCCAAGAGGAAAATGGAACATGATAAGTTCCCAAGTGCACTTTCATGTAATAATCACATCATCAGGGTAGATACAAGAAAGAAATATAATAGTCACTTGATATACAAGAAAGAGACATAGCCAGGATGATATTTGGTAAGCAAGTGATTGTCCAAGACAGACATTGAGCATTTCATAAACTTATTATGTGGACAAGGTGAATTATTTAGACATCTTATCAACAATAAATCTAATTTGTATAGACCTTCACTAATATTAAGGTTATAATTCTTTGTGTATTCAATAATAGAATATTCAATGATATTTCTCGTGACCTGGAGTTAGAGTTCATAACCGAGATGGCATTACTCCAGTCAACACAATGATCATAGTTTTTAACATGATTAGATAAGGCATTTGATTCTTGTCCTGTTCTTATATCTATGTTGCTTTAGTCTAACGGAAAGATCCTTACCAGTCTGCCCAACATAAATCTTATCACAATTTCTACGTGGCACTTTATAGATGCATCCAAGAGAATTTTCTGGTGAGTTCCTAATTAAGATATTCTTTCTAGTATTATTGTTGTTGAAGGCAACATATGCACACTCATACTTGCTGGCCCCATCCATTTCCCTTCGCTAACCCACCACACATGAAACGGCACACCCTCCCCGACATGTGTGCGAGGAAGCTCCAGGAAAAGACAACAAAGGTGACATTCGTTCACACTCAGTCTCTAGCTGTCATGTGTAATGCACTGAAACCACAGCTCCCTTTCCATATCCAGGCCCCACAAAACTTTACATGGTTTACCCAAAACGCTTCACACCCCTGGTCCAATCCATTGACATCACGTCCACCCCGGTATACCACATCATTCCAATTCACTTTATTCCTTGCACGCCTTTCACCCTCCTGTATATTCAGGCCCCAATCGCTCAAAATATTTTTCACTCCATCCTTCCACCTCTAATTTGGTCTTCCACTTCTCCTCATTCCCTCCACCTCTGACACATGAATCCTCTTTCAATCTTTCCTCACTCATTCTCTCCATGTGACCAAACCATTTCAATACACCCTCCTGCTCTCTCAACAACACTCTTTTTACTACCACTTATCTCCCTTACCCTTTCATTACTTACTTGATCAAACCACCACACACCACATATTGTCCTCAAACATTTCATTTCCAACATATCCACCCTCCTCCGCACAACCCTATCTACAGCCCATGCCTCGCATCCATATAACATTGTTGGAACCACTATTCCTTCAAACATACCAATTTTTGCTCTCCGAGACAACGTTCTTGCCTTCCACACATTTTTCAACGCTCCCAGTACCTTGGCCCCCTCCCCACCCTGTGATTCAATTCCACTTCCATGGTTCCATCTGCTGCTAAATCCACTCCCAAATACCTAAAACACTTCACTTCCTCCAGTTTTTCTCCATGCAAACTTACCTCCCAATCAACTTGTCCCTGAACCTTATAATCTTGCTCTTATTCACATTTACTCTCAGCTTTTTTCTTTCACATTCTTTACCAAATTCAGTCACCAACTTCTGCAGGTTCTCATCCGAATCAGCCACCAGCGATTTATCATCAGAGAACAACTGACTCACTTCCCAAGCCCTCTCATCCACAACAGACTATATACACACTACTGATGCTCTATCAAGAAATCCTTCAAATACTGAAAGATGACTCTTGCGATCTCCATGTTGATGGTAATATATGTCAATGCAGTTCATGTTACTTCACCTGCATCAGACTTTTGTCTGGCTTAGATACATCAGGAGCTACAAAAAGATATAAAAATTGGTAATGTTTTACATAATAGAAGCATAAACCAACTGACTCTATCCATAAACACTGGTTTAAGAAAGGCAGTTTGGCCGGGCATAAGAAACTGCTTCTAATAGGAAGTCAATTGGTAATTCCAGAAGCAGTGAGCTCACATCCAGTACCCTTCACTACCTCTGTAAAGGCCACAAAGGGGTCTCAAAACCAAAAACAATGCTGCAAGATCTGTCTGGTGGCCAGGTTTCTCACGGAACAAGAGAAAATGGTAATGGATTGAGGACAGTTCTAAGTACTGTAAGACTAGTCAAACCAATGAATAGCATGGATTTCCCAATAAGGCCATGGGCAGTAGGTTTGGTATACATATGAGGAAATGCAACTATTTATTTATTTATTTTATATATTTTGCTTTGTCGCTGTCTCCCGCGTTTGCGAGGTAGCGCAAGGAAACAGACGAAAGAAATGGCCCAACCCACCCCCATAAACATGTATATACATACACGTCCACACACGCAAAAATACATACCTATACATCTCAATGTACACATATATATACACACACAGACAAATACATATATACCCATGCACACAATTCACACTGTCTGCCTTTATTTATTCATTTCCATCGCCACCTCGCCACACATGGAATACCACCCCCCTCCCCCCTCATGTGTGCGAGGTAGCGCTAGGAAAGGACAACAAAGGCCCCATTCGCTCACACTCAGTCTCTAGCTGTCATGCAATAATGCCCGAAACCACAGCTCCCTTTCCACATCCAGGCCCCACACTACTTTCCATGGTTTACCCCAGACGCTTCACATGCCCTGATTCAATCCACTGACAGCACGTCTACCCCGGTATACCACATCGATCCAATTCACTCTATTCCTTGCCCGCCTTTCACCCTCCTGCATGTTCAGGCCCCGATCACTCAAAATCTTTTTCACTCCATCTTTCCACCTCCAAATTGGTCTCCCACTTCTCGTTCCCTCCAACTCCGACACATATATCCTCTTGGTCAATTTTTCCTCACTCATTCTCTCCATGTGCCCAAACCATTTCAAAACACCCTCTTCTGCTCTCTCAACCACGCTCTTTTTATTTCCACACATCTCTCTTACCCTTATATTACTTACTCGATCAAACCACCTCACACCACACATTGTCCTCAAACATCTCATTTCCAGCACAACCACCCTCCTGCGCACAACTCTATCCATAGCCCACGCCTCGCAACCATACAACATTGTTGGAACCACTATTCCTCCAAACATACCCATTTTTGCTTTCCGAGATAATGTTCTCGACTTCCACACATTCTTCAAGGCTCCCAGGATTTTCGCCCCTTCCCCCACCCTATGATTCACTTCCGCTTCCATGGTATCATCCGCTGCCAGATCCACTCCCAGATATCTAAAACACTTCACTTCCTCCAGTTTTTCTCCATTCAAACTTACCTCCCAATTGACTTGACCCTCAACCCCACTGTACCTAATAACCTTGGTCTTATTCACATTTACTCTTAACTTTCTTCTTTCACACACTTTACTAAACTCAGTCACCAGCTTCTGCAGTTTCTCACATGAATCAGCCACCAGCACTTTATCATCAGCGAACAACTCACTTCCCAAGCTCTCTCATTCACAACAGACTTCATACTTGCCCCTCTTTCCAAAACTCTTGCATTCACCTCCCTAACAACCCCATCCATAAACAAATTAAACAACCGTGGAGACATCACACATCCCTGCCGCAAACCTACATTCACTGAGAACCAATCACTTTCCTCTCTTCCTACACGTACACATGCATTACATCCTCGATAAAAACTTTTAACTGCTTCTAACAACTTGCCTCCCACACCATATATTCTTAATACCTTCCACAGAGCATCTCTATCAACTCTATCATATGCCTTCTCCAGATCCATAAATGCTACATACAAATCTATTTGCTTTTCTAAGTATTTCTCACATACATTCTTCAAAGCAAACACCTGATCCACACATCCTCTACCACTTCTGAAACCACACTGCTCTTCCTCAATCTGATGCTCTGTACATGCCTTCACCCTCTCAGTCAATACCCTCCCATATAATTTGCCAGGAATACTCAACAAACTTATACCTCTGTAATTTGAGCACTCACTCTTATCCCCTTTGCCTTTGTACAATGGCACTATGCACGCATTCCGCCAATCCTCAGGCACCTCACCATGAGTCATACATACATTAAATAACCTTACCAACCAGTCAACAATACAGTCACCCCCTTTTTTAATAAGTTCCACTGCAATACCATCCAAACCTGCTGCCTTGCCGGCTTTCATCTTCCGCAAAGCTTTTACTACCTCTTCTCTGTTTACCAACTCATTTTCCCTAACCCTCGCACTTTGCACACCACCTCGACCAAAACACCCTATATCTGCCACTCTATCATCAAACACATTCAACAAACCTTCAAAATACTCACTCCATCTCCTTCTCACATCAACACTACTTGTTATCACCTCCCCATTTGCGCCCTTCACTGAAGTTCCCATTTGCTCCCTTGTCTTACGCACTTTATTTACCTCCTTCCAGAACATCTTTTTATTCTCCCTAAAATTTAACGATACTCTCTCACCCCAACTCTCATTTGCCCTTTTTTTCCCCTCTTGCACCTTTCTCTTGACCTCCTGTCTCTTTCTTTTATACGTCTCCCACTCAATTTCATTTTTTCCCTGCAAAAATCGTCCAAATGCCTCTCTCTTCTCTTTCACTAATACTCTTACTTCTTCATCCCACCACTCACTACCCTTGCTAATCAACCCACCTCCCACTCTTCTCATGCCACAAGCATCTTTTGCGCAGTCCATCACTGATTCCCTAAATACATCCCATTCCTCCCCCACTCCCCTTACTTCCATTGTTCTCACCTTTTTCCATTCTGTACTCAGTCTCTCCTGGTACTTCCTCACACAAGTCTCCTTCCCAAGCTCACTTACTCTCACCACCCTCTTCACCCCAACATTCACTCTTCTTTTCTGAAAACCCATACAAATCTTCACCTTAGCCTCCACAAGATTATTGGGTGATTATTGGTGCATATGCACCTGGGCATGAGAAGAAAGATCATGAGAGGCAAGTGTTTTGGGAGCAGCTGAATGAGTGTGTTAGTGGTTTTGATGCACGAGACCGGGTTATAGTGTTGGGTGATTTGAATGCAAAGGTGAGTAATGTGGCAGTTGAGGGAATAATTGGTATACATGGGGTGTTCAGTGTTGTAAATGGAAATGGTGAAGAGCTTGTAGATTTATGTGCTGAAAAAGGACTGATGATTGGGAATACCTGGTTTAAAAAGCGAGATATACATAAGTATACTTATGTAAGTAGGAGAGATGGCCAGAGAGCGTTATTGGATTACGTGTTAATTGACAGGCGCGCGAAAGAGAGACTTTTGGATGTTAATGTGCTGAGAGGAGCAACTGGAGGGATGTCTGATCATATATATATATATATATACATTATATATATATATATATATATATATATATATATATATATATATATATATATATATATATATATATATATATATATTTTTCTTTTCTTTCATACTATTTGCCATTTCCCGCGATAGCGAGGTAGCGTTAAGAACAGAGGACTGGGTCTTTGAGGGAATATCCTCACCTGGCCCTCTTCTCTGTTCCTTCTTTTGGAAAAAAAAAAAAAAATATATATATATATATTTTTTTTTTTTTGCTTTGTCGCTGTCTCCCGCGTTTGCGAGGTAGCGCAAGGAAACAGACGAAAGAAATGGCCCAACCCACCCCCATACACATGTATATACATACGTCCACACACGCAAATATACATACCTACACAGCTTTCCATGGTTTACCCCAGACGCTTCACATGCCTTGAATCAATCCACTGACAGCACGTCAACCCCGGTATACCACATCGCTCCAATTCACTCTATTCCTTGCCCTCCTTTCACCCTCCTGCATGTTCAGGCCCCGATCACACAAAATCTTTTTCACTCCATCTTTCCACCTCCAATTTGGTCTCCCTCTTCTCCTCGTTCCCTCCACCTCCGACACATATATCCTCTTGGTCAATCTTTCCTCACTCATTCTCTCCATGTGCCCAAACCATTTCAAAACACCCTCTTCTGCTCTCTCAACCACGCTCTTTTTATTTCCACACATCTCTCTTACCCTTACGTTACTTACTCGATCAAACCACCTCACACCACACATTGTCCTCAAACATCTCATTTCCAGCACATCCATCCTCCTGCGCACAACTCTATCCATAGCCCACGCCTCGCAACCATACAACATTGTTGGAACCACTATTCCTTCAAACATACCCATTTTTGCTTTCCGAGATAATGTTCTCGACTTCCACGCATTCTTCAAGGCTCCCAGAATTTTCGCCCCCTCCCCCACCCTATGATCCACTTCCGCTTCCATGGTTCCATCCGCTGCCAGATCCACTCCCAGATATCTAAAACACTTCACTTCCTCCAGTTTTTCTCCATTCAAACTCACCTCCCATATATATATATATATACAGAGTCATATACATCAATTCATGTGTACCATAAGAGTATTCTTAAATTACTGAAAATAAGGAAAATACATTCATTAAATTAAAACATATGATGTAAATGCCTTACTTCAAATGTTAAGCATCAAAATCTAAGACAAGAAGGACAGACTGATTCTTTTGAAATTACTGAACTTTATCTTGCTTCATCTTCAGCACATCTTCCCAGTAATATGCTAATGTACAAGAAACATTATACATAGTTAAAATCTCTCATTACATTTGCAATATTCAACATTCATCACAAAGATCTGGATGATATTTATTGAGATAGTTTTGCAACAATAATTTGAATATAAGCTGCCTTCTCAGCTCACAAAACCTTACATGAAGAAATGTTCTCAATTATGGGAAAGTCACAGAGTTACTAACTGCACTGTTTACACTGGAGGAAATTCTGAGTCATCATCAAACTTAAGGACACTCTTTGGAGGCGATTCACAAGCAGCAGCCATCTCACTCATCTTGTCTGCTTCCGGCTCCGTTTTCTTCGCTGCCCCAGGGTATGGTCCTGGTACTGCTCCACTCTCACTACTAGATGTGCTACCATCTTCAATGCCATCTAACCTGTGTTGTTTGAGGGGTGTGCAGTCTCCTCCCTCATTAGTATTGAGATTATATATGTACAAGTAGCCATCCGTTGATGCAACAACAATACGAGGCTGCTTCTGAATCGTCGCAATGGCATAGACATTTCGAACTCCCAGAAATGGGAGAGTGATTGTGGCAAATGCTCGACCCTGACTGAGCATGTCAGTAATTGGGGCAGGTAAATAACTAGCTGAGACAGATACTGCTCTACTCATCCAGCTAACCAATCCCTGCTGCTCCTCCACTACAACACGCTGCGTGTCTTTAATTTCTTCTAACTTAAAAACATGAACTGTCTCTGTGTTAGATGAAGCAATAAGAAAAAGGGAATCTGGAGAAAATGCTAGGGAGAAAATGGTGGCACAACGTTTCATTCCACGCCTCAGTTCATGTAATCTGGCTCCATCTGCAACATTGAACACTCGTATCACTGTGCCCTTTTCAGAAGCTGTGGCAATCTTTGTACCTGATGCATTAAAGGCAATGGCTGCTAATGGACTGTCATGTGCTGGTATCATTGTTTTAGCTTGAAAATTTTGAGCATCGAAGATCTGTACTTGACCTATTGTGTTTGATCCTGGATAGGCCAGGAAGCAGTTGTCATTACTAATGGAAAGAGCACAGAGACCCGTAGGATTAGGAGGAATGTCTCGGATAGTGTGGAGGACCTTCATGTCTCAAATGTTGTGGATGTATAATGACTCTTCTAAGCATACAACCAGTCTCGCACGAAATGCAACTGTAAAGTAAATAACGTTTAAAGAACCCTTGGAGAGAACAATAATAAAGGGATGGGACTCAATGCTTTCATGTTCGTTCAAGACACTTGATGCTGCCCAGGAAAATTTGATAACTTATGAACTACAAAAACACCCCTTTACATAAGAGATTTTCTCCATCTCAAATGAATTTCTCCAAACTAACCCCAGTCTAACAGAGCAGTACAGATGAAGTCAATAATGAATCAATTTCAAATGAATGTGATGATGAGTTTCTTGCGCTTATGAACTACATAAATACACCTTTACACAATGGATTTTCTCCACCTCAAGTGAGTATGGGACAAGACATGAGAAGAATACCATGCCATCCAGATGAACTAATTCCCTGCATTCCAGATCCTATGACAGTGTCAGAGAAGGAGAGGGAATATAGAGAGAAGATGATTTCCATATATAAAATGAGGCACAGTTTTGTAAAATCTGAGCATCTAAAGGCAGGAGATAAAGTATAGGTCCTGAAAATGATGACAGATGGGGGAGTTTTAAAGTTTGGGGAAGCACCTAGGTCTGTCTGCATCTACACACAAATAATTGTTATCAGGAGAAATATAAGAATGAAACGAAGACCGAGAGAACAGATGCCAAATAACAAGCATCAGTCTAGGTATGAAAATAACATGGATATTCCAAGTCAACCTGTTAGGTGGAGCCTCTAGATCACACTTTGACAGTTACTACACCATTCGGAAATGGATCAGTCAACTACTGCATCTTCCTCAAATGAGCCAAAAACATTTAGAAATCAGTCAACTCAAGAGATAGCCAAGATGCAACACCATCTACCCTGACATTACATTGGTCAGGGAGAAGCTGCAAAGCTCAAAATGGATATAGTGAGGAGAACTCAGAAAGATGTTTTTGAAAGACATAAAATCAAAGGTATCTGGAGGCTTGGGAAACAAAAGTGAGGAAAACATGTCTTGAGGGAGTTTCAGCTGGAGCAGGCATCAGAGACATAGATTGATATAGGGTGAAATTTTAGCATATGCTTTTTCTATGCTCCTAGAGAGCACTTTACTGTGTTCCTGTATTAAGTTGGAAGTCATTAAGAATCTGGGTATAATATGTATTCTACATTTGTTTTCTCAAGGTTATACATTCTGTTTACCATAGCATTTGTTTACCTTGTTCAACACTTTTGCACACTGCAATGTATCTTGATGTTATACACTTCACTGAAAGTACCTAACAATGTTTTCCTTTTTAGTTGATGTTCAAAGGAGAGTACTGTGCCTTAAGTAATATATACTGGATATGTATTATCAGTTGTGTAAACCTGGCATTTATAAACAGGTAGTTTCTTTGATGAGATGAGAGAGAGATGTGGTATAAGCTAGAAGTGGCAATATAACATGAGAGGTGGGGCAACAGGATTGTTGTGTCTAGGGCACCCATATAAAGAGACATGCTAACTGGCTTATTATATCATTTACTGGATACAGCAAATCTACAAAAACAGAGGCAAATGGGCAATTAACGAAAAGTTACTTAATAAACTAGTATTTTGCTAATAATGTTTAAAATTATTTGGCTCTTATACTAGGTGCAGTATCTTTCCTTCAAAAAATATCATGATCTTAATACACACCAACATGTCCACCCAGTTGATTCTACACAAAATTCCATACTCTGTCACCATTGTTATAACAAACTGGTTGATAAAACCCTTTAAAATTCAATAACAATACCACAATCAGATATAATCACATCATGAATATCGTTATGCTTTATGGCAATCTCAAGATACTGAAGCCCAGACTCAACCTGCCCAAAAGCTGCTTCTTCCACTACATCCTTGGCATCCCTAGTAAAAATACGGAATATGGAACTCACATCTTTCTTTTCATAACGTCCTGCAACTAAGCCTGCAGTTATGGGTACCTTTCGACCTGCTTCAATGGATATTCCACTGCCAATACAGTTCTTAGTTTGTGTACCTCCACTACCATCACCTTGATCATAATCACCCAACCATGCATGTTCACCTGGAAGACCCCTCCACCAAATACGATGAAAGTGTGTGTTGTGAAAGGATGGCCCCTCCTCTCCTATGCACAATGTCAGGAACTGACGCCCTCTCGATGTGTCACCAATCAGTCGTATGTAGACTCGACCAAGATGTGACCCACCACAGGAGAGCTCCAGGAAAGTCAAAGCTGAAGCACTATCAATGCAACACTTGATGGATTCTAACTGCAAATTATCAAGGTGAATTATGAAAAATAACAACACAAAAATCAGTCACTTATATCTAAAGCAAGGTTATCATAATGGAGCAGAGTCCCCCTTGGTTGGCGTATAAAAAACATTTGAGGAATGCTCAACATATTAACTGACAATTTCAGCATGTGGGTTAGCTATCATTCTTATTGCATCTTTTCTCTGTTGCATTTCAGATAAAAGCATTTACAATAAACCAGTGAACATCAAACTTAATTCTTTTTAAAACTTGATCATCATTTCCCCTCATTTGTGAGGTATTGCCAGGAAGAGATGAAGAAAGGCTGCATTTGATCTCATCAGTTCTCTAGTCATCATGAGTAATACGCTGAAATCACAGCTCCCTTTCCATAGTCTTCCCAAGATGCTTCACATGCTGTGGTTCAGTCCACTGACAGCACACTGACTCCTGTATTTCACCCTTCTGCATGTTCAGGCCATGATCACTCAAAATCTTTTTCACTTCATCCTTCCATCTCCAGTCTGGTCCCCTTCTGACACATATATCCTTTTTGTCACCCTCTCCTCACTCATTCTTTTTGTATGTCTAAAGAATTTCATCACACTTTCTTCAGCTTTCTCAAACACACCATTTATTAATGCACCTCTCTCTTACCTTTTTATCATTTACTCGATCAAACCACCTCACACTACATTTTGTTTTCAAAATTTCATTTCCAACATGTCCATCCTCCTCCTCACACCCTTATCTATAGCCTATGCCTCACATCCATACAACATTGTTGGAACTAATATACCTTCAAATATAACCATTTTCACCCTTCCACATAATGACCTTTCATTTGCCCCCCATCTATCATATGACACTTCCACTTCCATGGTTTGCTGCCATGTTCACCCCAAGATATCTAAAGCACTTCACTCCTTCCAAGTTCTCTCCATTCAAACTCAAACCCCATCTAACCTGTCCCTCTACCTTGCTAAGTCCAATAACCTTGCTTTTATTCATATTCAATCTCAGCTTCCTCCTTTGAAACACTTTTCTAACTCAATTGCCAACTTCTACAATTCCAGATACTTCTACAATTCTACAAACCAACCTTTACTGTCCTCTCTTCCTACTCATACATATGCATAACACCCTTGATAAGACTTTTCACTTCTCTAAGCTGTTTTCCTCCCACACCATATATCCTTAAGACCTTCCACAAGCCATCTTTATCAACCCTGTCTTCTGCTTTCTCCATCCCTTTAGTGCCACAAACAAATCCTTCAGTTTCTTTAAGTATTTCTCACACACAGCTTTTAATGCAAACACTTGATCAACACATCCTCTATCACTTCTGAAACAACACTGTTCCTTTCCAGTCTAATGCTTTGTACATGCCTTCAACCTCTTAATCACTACTCTCCCACACAACTTACCTGGCACACTAAACAAACTTATAATTCTGTGGTTTGAACACTCACTTTTATCCCTAATAAACTTTACTTCATCATACCATCACTGACTACCCTTTCTAATCTGCCTACCTCCTATCTTGTGCATGCCACACACATCTTTTGCACATGACAGCACTGATTCCTTATATACCTTCTATTCCACTTCCCTAGCTTCATTTACTCACACTTTTTGCCATTCTTATATTTATTCACACAGGTCTCTTTTCTAAGCTCACTTACTCTTACCACTCTCTTCTTACCCATAAGGTTTCCTCTTTTCCAAAAACTTCTATAAATCTTCACCCTTGCCTCCAAAAGGTAATGCAGACATCCCAGCAGCTACCACTCTAAGCACATTCACATCCAAAAGTCTCTCACTTGCATGCCTATCTATAGTAAATGATCCAATAATGCTCACTGACTCTCTTTCTTAAGCACACATGTTTACTTGTGTATGTCTTCTTTTAAACCAGGTATTCTACATCACCAGTACTTTTTTCTGCACACACCTTCACAAGCAGTTCACCAATTCCATTCATAACACTGAATACCCCATACCCTCCAATTATATCATCAACTCCCACATTACTCTTCTTTGCATTTAAATTAACCATCACCTAGTCTCTTGCATTGAAACTGCTGACACGCTCACTCAGCAGGTCCCAAACACTTCCCTCTCATGGACAGGTGCGTAAGCATAAATAATTACCCATGTCTTGCTACCCATTTTCATCTCTTCTATAGCTAGCACTCCTTTACAAACCTGTCGACTGATTGATCGACTGACATTATTCAGAGACTCTAGTACATTATGATAGGTATACACATGTGATATACACCACAATAAGGCATATAGTAGCTTCAACTAGGATAACCTACTAAAGTTTTACAAACTAATCTACTTTATATTTCATATAAAGTAAATAGGAATGCATTCTTAACATCTCCGAAAGTCTTCCTCTTCTCAATTATTGACAGAAAAAAAAAGTGTATTCTCTAATTCTGCAAACAACTTTACACGAGGGACCTTTACACAGATCATACTTGAGTTTAATTGCATCTGTTTCTGATTTGAATTTCTCACCCAGATCACTATCATTTTTCCCATTGACACAAACAAGGTTGATTAATTCTTGTAATATTTCTGCACTTACTGAGTATTACTGAACTAGTTTTTAATTTTCTCTACATATGTAATCAGAGCTTATGCTAGATTCAGAAAAGCAGCATACTCGCATGTGGGTCACTTGGTGATTTTCAGTTTGTCTTCAGCGTCAATATTACCTTTGAGGAAGATGCAAAAACATAAATCCAAAAAGGCGTCAATATTACCTTTGAGGAAGATGCAAAAACATAATCCAAAAAGTTCGATTTTCAGTAATATATATGTTTTTTTTTTTTTATTATACTTTGTCGCTGTCTCCCGCGTTTGCGAGGTAGCGCAAGGAAACAGACGAAAGAAATGGCCCAACCCCCCCATACACATGTATATACATACGTCCACACACGCAAATATACATACCTACACAGCTTTCCATGCCTTGATTCAATCCACTGACAGCACGTCAACCCCGGTATACCACATCGCTCCAATTCACTCTATTCCTAGCCCTCCTTTCACCCTCCTGCATGTTCAGGCCCCGATCACACAAAATCTTTTTCACTCCATCTTTCTACCTCCAATTTGGTCTCCCTCTTCTCCTTGTTCCCTCCACCTCCGACACATATATCCTCTTGGTCAATCTTTCCTCACTCATCCTCTCCATGTGCCCAAACCACTTCAAAACACCCTCTTCTGCTCTCTCAACCACGCTCTTTTTATTTCCACACATCTCTCTTACCCTTACGTTACTCACTCGATCAAACCACCTCACACCACACATTGTCCTCAAACATCTCATTTCCAGCACATCCATCCTCCTGCGCACAACTCTATCCATAGCCCACGCCTCACAACCATACAACATTGTTGGAACCACTAATCCTTCAAACATACCCATTTTTGCTTTCCGAGATAATGTTCTCGACTTCCACACATTCTTCAAGGCCCCCAGAATTTTCGCCCCCTCCCCCACCCTATGATCCACTTCCGCTTCCATGGTTCCATTCGCTGCCAGATCCACTCCCAGATATCTAAAACACTTCACTTCCTCCAGTTTTTCTCCATTCAAACTCACCTCCCAATTGACTTTGACCCTCAACCCTACTGTACCTAATAACCTTGCTCTTATTCACATTTACTCTTAACTTTCTTCTTCCACACACTTTACCAAACTCAGTCACCAGCTTCTGCAGTTTCTCACATGAATCAGCCACCAGCGCTGTATCATCAGCGAACAACAACTGACTCACTTCCCAAGCTCTCTCATCCCCAACAGACTTCATACTTGCCCCTCTTTCCAAAACTCTTGCATTTACCTCCCTAACAACCCCATCCATAAACAAATTAAACAACCATGGAGACATCACACACCCCTGCCGCAAACCTACATTCACTGAGAACCAATCACTTTCCTCTCTTCCTACAAGTACACATGCCTTACATCCTCGATAAAAACTTTTCACTGCTTCTAACAACTTTCCTCCCACACCATATATTCTTAATACCTTCCACAGAGCATCTCTATCAACTCTATCATATGCCTTCTCCAGATCCATAAATGCTACATACAAATCCATTTGCTTTTCTAAGTATTTCTCACATACATTCTTCAAAGCAAACACCTGATCCACACATCCTCTACCACTTCTGAAACCACACTGCTCTTCCCCAATCTGATGCTCTGTACATGCCTTCACCCTCTCAATCAATACCCTCCCATATAATTTACCAGGAATACTCAACAAACTTATACCTCTGTAATTTGAGCACTCACTCTTATCCCCTTTGCCTTTGTACAATGGCACTATGCATGCATTCTGCCAATCCTCAGGCACCTCACCATGAGTCATACATACATTAAATAACCTTACCAACCAGTCAACAATACAGTCACCCCCTTTTTTAATAAATTCCACTGCAATACCATCCAAACCTGCTGCCTTGCCGGCTTTCATCTTCCGCAAAGCTTTCACTACCTCTTCTCTGTTTACCAAATCATTTTCCCTAACCCTCTCACTTTGCACACCACCTCGACCAAAACACCCTATATCTGCCACTCTATCATCAAACACATTCAACAAACCTTCAAAATACTCACTCCATCTCCTTCTCACATCACCACTACTTGTTATCACCTCCCCATTTGCGCCTTTCACTGAAGTTCCCAGGTATATATGTGGTATCAAATTACAAAACAGACAGAAAGAAATAATCAATGTAAATGAAGCTTGAAATTATATCAAAATTTGCTAAAATCTCAGCATTATTCTACAGGTATTGACATGAAACTAAATGACACCTACATACTGAGTATTATATATACTTTATATATAAAGAATAGGGTCCCTTTAGTAACATCACAAGGATGTCATTATGAAAATATCTTATGTCAAAGTCAGTGTGGTAACTGAAAGATATATAATGATGTAAAGGAAATATTTCCTCCTGTGTCACCACAATTATGAAATGAAACTCAACTTCAGTTTTTCATGATACCATCCTTGAAACAATGCTGAAAGAATTCTATCTAATACGTACAGTATGGTTTCAGAAGTGGTAGAGGATGTGTGGATCAGGTGTTTGCTTTGAAGAATGTATGTGAGAAATACTTAGAAAAGCAAATGGATTTGTATGTAGCATTTATGGATCTGGAGAAGGCATATGATAGAGTTGATAGAGATGCTCTGTGGAAGGTATTAAGAATATATGGTGTGGGAGGAAAGTTGTTAGAAGCAGTGAAAAGTTTTTATCGAGGATGTAAGGCATGTGTACGTGTAGGAAGAGAGGAAAGTGATTGGTTCTCAGTGAATGTAGGTTTGCGGCAGGGGTGTGTGATGTCTCCATGGTTGTTTAATTTGTTTATGGATGGGGTTGTTAGAGAGGTAAATGCAAGAGTTTTGGAAAGAGGGGCAAGTATGAAGTCTGTTGGGGATGAGAGAGCTTGGGAAGTGAGTCAGTTGTTGTTCGCTGATGATACAGCGCTGGTGGCTGATTCATGTGAGAAACTGCAGAAGCTGGTGACTGAGCTTGGTAAAGTGTGTGGAAGAAGAAAGTTAAGAGTAAATGTGAATAAGAGCAAGGTTATTAGGTACAGTAGGGTTGAGGGTCAAGTCAATTGGGAGGTGAGTTTGAATGGAGAAAAACTGGAGGAAGTGAAGTGTTTTAGATATCTGGGAGTGGATCTGGCAGCGGATGGAACCATGGAAGCGGAAGTGGATCATAGGGTGGGGGAGGGGGCGAAAATTCTGGGGGCCTTGAAGAATGTGTGGAAGTCGAGAACATTATCTCGGAAAGCAAAAATGGGTATGTTTGAAGGAATAGTGGTTCCAACAATGTTGTATGGTTGCGAGGCGTGGGCTATGGACAGAGTTGTGCGCAGGAGGATGGATGTGCTGGAAATGAGATGTTTGAGGACAATGTGTGGTGTGAGGTGGTTTGATCGAGTGAGTAACGTAAGGGTAAGAGAGATGTGTGGAAATAAAAAGAGCGTGGTTGAGAGAGCAGAAGAGGGTGTTTTGAAGTGGTTTGGGCACATGGAGAGAATGAGTGAGGAAAGATTGACCAAGAGGATATATGTGTCGGAGGTGGAGGGAACGAGGAGAAGAGGGAGACCAAATTGGAGGTGGAAAGATGGAGTGAAAAAGATTTTGTGTGATCGGGGCCTGAACATGCAGGAGGGTGAAAGGAGGGCAAGGAATAGAGTGAATTGGAGCGATGTGGTATACCGGGGTTGACGTGCTGTCAGTGGATTGAATCAAGGCATGTGAAGCGTCTGGGGTAAACCATGGAAAGCTGTGTAGGTATGTATATTTGCGTGTGTGGACGTGTGTATATACATGTGTATGGGGGTGGGTTGGGCCATTTCTTTCGTCTGTTTCCTTGCGCTACCTCGCAAACGCGGGAGACAGCGACAAAGTTTAATAAAATATAAATAAATAACGTACAGTAGAAATAAATATTCAATAAGTAAATGTCACATGTATGTCTCTGATAATGAAGAAAATATGTTGATGCTTCATCCATATGACCATATATTTTGCTGACTGCTCTCTCTCTATCTGTCCTTAATATTCTCTCTGTAGCTGCACTTGAATCCTTGTGTACATCTGTTTCAGTTATGATATATAAGGCATTTCTCCTAATCTCATTCTCTGCACATTGTTGCCAATAGTTTCTAAACTCTGTATCAAGGGCATTTTCTTCTGTGAAACTGTCTTGAACATACAGAAGAGACCCCTCTGACCTTTTTGTTTTCCATTGCTATCAACTTCTTACATCTGGCTTCATAAACTCTGAACCCCTTCAAGTGGTTTCATTGTGTTCATGCCCTTTCATTGCACTTTTGAATTCCCTGATTTCTTTTCTCAACTAATGAAACTTTTCCTGATTTTTTTAACTTCATTCTTCAGCTCCTTTATTTCTTTCAATTTTGACAGCTTCTGAGTTTATTTTTCAATAATTCCCGAGTTCCTATATTTCCTTATTCAATTTTGACAACTTTTGAGCTTATCTATTTATTTATTTTATTTTGCTTTGTCGCTGTCTCCCGCGTTTGCGAGGTAGCGCAAGGAAACAGGCGAAAGAAATGGCCCAACCCACCCCCATACACATGTATATACATACACGTCCACACACGCAAATATACATACCTATACATCTCAATGTACACATATATATATACACACACAGACACATACATATATACCCATGCACACAATTCACACTGTCTGCCTTTATTCATTCCCATCGCCACCTCGCCACACATGGAATACCATCCCCCCCCCCTCATGTGTGCGAGGTAGCGCTAGGAAAAGACAACAAAGGCCCCATTCGTCTACACTCAGTCTCCAGCTGTCATGCAATAATGCCCAAAACCACAGCTCCCTTTCCACATCCAGGCCCCACACAACTTTCCATGGTTTACCCCAGACGCTTTACATGCCCTGATTCAATCCACTGACAGCACGTCAACCCCAGTATACCACATCGATCCAATCCACTCTATTCCTTGCCTGCCTTTCACCCTCCTGCATGTTCAGGCCCCGATCACTGAAAATCTTTTTCACTCCATCTTTCCACCTCCAATTTGGTCTCCCACTTCTCCTCGTTCCCTCCACCTATGACACATATATCCTCTTGGTCAATCTTTCCTCACTCATTCTCTCCATGTGACCAAACCATTTCAAAACACCCTCTTCTGCTCTCTCAACCACGCTCTTTTTATTTCCACACATCTCTCTTACCCTTACATTACTTACTCGATCAAACCACCTCACACCACACATTGTCCTCAAACATCTCATTTCCAGCACATCCACCCTCCAGCGCACAACTCTATCCATAGCCCACGCCTCCCAACCATACAACATTGTTGGAACCACTATTCCTTCAAACATACCCATTTTTGCTTTCCGAGATAATGTTCTCAACTTCCACACATTCTTCAAGGCTCCCAGGATTTTCGCCCCCTCCCCCACCCTACGATTCACTTCCGCTTCCATGGTTCCATCCACTGCCAGATCCACTCCCAGATATCTAAAACACTTTACTTCCTCCAGTTTTTCTCCATTCAAACTTACCTCCCAATTGACTTAACCCTCAACCCTACTGTACCTAATAACCTTGCTCTTATTCACATTTACTCTTAACTTTCTTCTTTCACACACTTCACCAAACTCAGTCACCAGCTTCTGCAGTTTCTCACATGAATCAGCCACCAGCGCGGTATCATCAGCGAACAACAACTGACTCACTTCCCAAGCTCTCTCATCCACAACAGACTGCATACTTGCCCCTCTTTCCAAAACTCTTGCATTCACCTCCCTAACAACCCCATCCATAAACAAATTAAACAACCATGGAGACATCACACATCCCTGCTGCAAACCTACATTCACTGAGAACCAATCACTTTCCTTTCTTCCTACACGTACACATGCCTTACATCCTCGATAAAAACTTTTCACTGCTACTAACAACTTGCCTCCCACACCATATATTCTTAATACCTTCCACAGAGCATCTCTATCAACTCTATCATATGCTTTCTCCAGATCCATAAATGCTACATACAAATCCATTTGCTTTTCTAAGTATTTCTCACATACATTCTTCAAAGCAAACACCTGATCCACACATCCTCTACCACTTCTGAAACCACACTGCTCTTCCCCAATCTGATGCTCTGTACATGCCTTCACCCTCTCAATCAATACCCTCCCATATAATTTACCAGGAATACTCAACAAACTTATACCTCTGTAATTTTAGCACTCACTCTTATCCCCTTTGCCTTTGTACAATGGCACTATGCACACATTCGGCCAATCCTCAGGCACCTCACTATGAATCATACATACATAAAATAACCTTACCAACCAGTCAACAATACAGTCACCCCCTTTTTTTAATAGATTCCACTGCAATACCATCGAAACCTGCTGCCTTGCCGGCTTTCATCTTCCGCAAAGCTTTTACTACCTCTTCTCTGTTTACCAAATCATTTTCCCTAACCCTCTCACTTTGCACACCACCTCGACCAAAACACCCTATATCTGCCACTCTATCATCAAACACATTCAACAAACCTTCAAAATACTCACTCCATCTCCTTCTCACATCATCACTACTTGTTATCACCTCCCCATTGGCGCCCTTCACTGAAGTTCCCATTTGCTCCCTTGTCTTACGCACTTTATTTACCTCCTTCCAGAACATCTTTTTATTCTCCCTAAAATTTAATGATACTCTCTCACCCCAACTCTCATTTGCCCTCTTTTTCACCTCTTGCACTTGCACTTTTGAGCTTATTTCATAATAATCTTAAGTAATTTCCCAAGCCTTGTGGTTTTACATGATTGATCCTGTATCTCTCCAAGTATTTTCCCTCTATCCTTTGAGTAGCCCTACTGTTTGATTATGACACTTTCACAATTGACAGCTCATCCTCAAAAGGCAATTAACCCCAGAAGAAAAAATCTGACAAAATACTATGATAAGTTACTCAACCCCCACACAGCACTGTCCATATCACCTGCCCGAGGACCTGTGGCTATCATTTCGTCACTTGGTTCACCCACTGTTACATACTGAAGTAACAGTTACCAAAATATTGTACTAATTCATTTTACTGTTGTCTGTAAATAGGAATACTACATTATCATGTGCTTATATATACATCTTACATGCTGTATACCAGCAACATGTCAGTAGTTATCCCAGCACGCAGGACAGAATCATACACCACTCACAGATATCACTGACCCCTTGGTTAAGATGGTACGATCCTACAGCACAACAATAAGATCTGAAAACACGCAGTACACTCCCCTGTTTGGCTTTTAATCTAATCCTTAAAGGGTCACATCAACAAGCCAGATCATCAATCTTAAGACCTATACCATCATGCTCAAGGGTCAAACCCCATCCTCCTAAGGTTTAAGAACCATCAACCTTAGGTAATGTGGTGGAGCAATATATCACAGTAATGCATTATGTTGTTAATAATATAAAAATGAAATAATCTGAGATATGAATATGGCACTCACCATTCACTTCATAGTGTATAAAACATTTTATTAAATCCAAACCTTTTTCTGATTATATACTATATTTATGCCCTTGAACATGTACCAATAGCTTCTATACTACACGAACAGATACTGGATGTTATGTCACTTTCACCTTTGAATTTACGCTTCTACCAACTTAGGATTTCACAAATTCTATGGTAATCATTCCAAAACACTTAATGATGCAAAATTTAACAGTCAGAATTCACTGTTTCGCACTAAGAATTTCACTGATTTCATACCAAAGATTTCATTTTTGGTTAGTAACTGCCCTACTTCTGTTACTGGGAAGATGAACACCATTACTAGACCTCTATTTTGTGCAAGCAGCACTACACAATTAAGCTTAGTACAAGACATGGATACTAAAGGAAAAAATTTCATAAGCAGAAACTACACCATGAAATGTAACAGAAAACTGTTTCATATTATAAATACAGTTTATCAAGAAAAACTTAAATTTGCACACGTCAGGTGGGCCAATTTTTCTCTTCTCGACACACTTTTGTGCATTTCTGAATTGGTCTGCAACTTTTTGGCTTCATTTTCCTCCACTCTTCCACATTTCTGGAATGTCTAGTTGCACAAGATGGAGCAACAAATCCTTAGGTATGTAGAATGGTATTCAAATCCATTGTAGAAGTGATTTATCACTAATCAAAAAACAACAAATATAAAGTTTACTACTAGCAGTAAAAAAACTGACTAACCAGCACTGGCACCAAAGAGGAAGAGACAGTACAGTAATGGACTGGGCATGACCACATGATCACAATCTTACTTTGCAACTGATGCTCGGCCTGGAAAGCATTGAAACAAAGTGCAGAATTCGAAAATAAAAAGTAGTTCATACGACTATTTTCTTAAGGATATAAAGGTTTGCAGTTCCTTTATGGTCTTATGCAATACAACACCAGATTCAGAACATTTTGGCTACAATTTTCACCCGTACACCACAAATCGATTATTATGGCAATAAGATCAACTCCAGCAGGTGAGCCATCAATTCAAAAATTCTTGTCTAGCATAGCTGTTTGTGTATGTGTACACGCCCACATGCTTGATATCAATCACTGCCTTTCCTCGCCTAACAGGCTGGTCTAATTTTCCTAGGCTGATGAGCTCATAATGCTTAAAAATTGTCTTGAGACCATTATGATGTTTGAAAATTGTCTTGAGCCCATAATGATTAAAAAAATTCTAAGAATTATGAATGTTGTAAGTGCATAAGCACCTATTTGCAATTATGATACTTCTTAAATTTCTATATGAAGTCCATATTGACTATGTATTCAATCATTCTATTCCATTCATCCACGATTCTTATACTAAAAAAGTACCTTTTCACACCATTCTTTGTAAATTTCTTGCTTAATTTCATGTTGTGTCCTCTGGCTGTTCTATCTCTACTTCTGTCAAAGAACTGTCTTATGTCTATGCCATCATAAATTTTAAGTCAGTTTTAAAAACCCAAATGTAGTGATCAGGTTACCCCTTACCCTTCTCTCTTCTATGAAAGACAAATTTAAGGCCTCCAGCCTTTCCCTGAAACACAAATCCTCATACATCTGGTACCATCTTTACTGCTCTCATCTGGACCTTCTCTATTAGCTTTTTGTGGTTCTTTAGGTGTGGTGACCAAACGTGATGAGCATATTTCAGTTCTGGCCTTATGTGTGGTCTTGACCATTTACTACAAATCCATCAACATTTGTGTACCATTCACTACTAATCCAACAGCATTCATGCACATTACTTTCAGTCTAACATTACCATCACCAAACATTCCTGCCTTACCTGTAGTGCTGGCGAAGGTGTTCTGCCCTCTTGCCTCATTTGATGTCACTCATATTTTGACATCTGACTCTACTATATACTTTTCTCCCCTTCTTTCCTTCATCTATCATGTTTGATAAATTCACTGAAAAATTTCACCTCGTTTTTAAGTCTCTTTCCCTATCATGACTAGAAGACGCTAAAGCAAACATAACCATAATTAGACATCCTCTTATGCCCTGATTATGGTCACCAATTCTTCTCTTTTCCTTTACCAATGAAATTACATCTGGCAGTCCTCTTATGCTCTAATTATAGCCACCAAGTCTTCTTTTTCCCTTTAACAATGAAATTACATCTGGCAGTAATCATTCTAATATATGCACTTCTTTCTCCCTTTCCCCTTTCCTCTCTATCTGGTGTATGAGTTTCATCCAGCCCAAAAATATTTAAAGATTTATGTCATTATTCTGGTTTGTCATCACTAACTTTGGTACCACCCTCTTTAGGGCCAAGTCTGATAGTTTCAATTCTTCAACCTCTAAGTTTTTTACTTTCTCCGTAATCTCCCATCTAGCTATCAAGCACTGGTCATGTTTGATCTACACTTTTCTAAATTGTTCATTTAGTAGGCCATAAATTTTCATGACTACTATGTCTCTAACAGTGGATATTATTCTATCTGCAACTTATCCAAATCTCTGGGATTCATTAGTTACAATATCTACACTGCTCCTTATTCCCCTTACAGCCAACTATCTTTAAAAGTTTCCATAGCTTGCATTATGGGCAATTCCTTCTGTCTGACATTCTCTAATACATCAAGAATTGACCCTTCTGGCCCTTCTTGTTCTTTACTCATTCCATCTTCTTTTCTTTTTTTTTTTCTTGGTCATGTACCCTCTGATCTCCCTTACACAATGCAGATCTGAGTTCATGCTCTTTTACTCTAATCCTCAATTCTATCTTTAAGTTTGTGGCTCCTGTCATGGACAAGAATCCACATCAAGACCGGGCCATAACTGAAATGCAAAGAGCTTGATGAAAGGGAAAAAGAAGAGACTAGAAAGTTATTTATGAATTTTTAAGGAAAAGAAAAACCTGTCTTTTTAAGAAAAGGGTTTTTCTATCTTAAGACACACTGCATGATCCATGAACTGATTACTCAGTTTCTTTACTTCTCAATAATTTGTGTTAGGCTTTGGTCTTACAATTTAATAATTTCCAATAACATCTCCAAATAAGTGTTCTGTGGTGGTTCATCCTCCTTTTCTCTCTCATCTTTTCCCATGAATTTAGTCACACCTGAGTTGTCTTGTCAAATTCTTGTATCTGATTATTTAAAAAGAGAAGTTATTACTTGGATTTCTTTCTGTTGACAGGTGTGTCCCAGCTAATTCCTCTACTTTCTTCAAGAAATCTGCTCTTTCTTGGCTCAGGCAGTGCTTAAAGTCCTAAACTGATCCCCAAACGTAATACTTGTAACAGTAACAAAGCTTATTTTTATTATTATTTATTATACTTTGTCGCTGTCTCCCGCGTTTGCGAGGTAGCGCAAGGAAACAGACGAAAGAAATGGCCCAACCCCCCCATACACATGTATATACATACGTCCACACACGCAAATATACATACCTACACAGCTTTCCATGGTTTACCCCAGTCGCTTCACATGCCTTGATTCAATCCACTGACAGCACGTCAACCCCGGTATACCACATCGCTCCAATTCACTCTATTCCTTGCCCTCCTTTCACCCTCCTGCATGTTCAGGCCCCGATCACACAAAATCTTTTTCACTCCATCTTTCCACCTCCAATTTGGTCTCCCTCTTCTCCTCGTTCCCTCCACCTCCGACACATATATCCTCTTGGTCAATCTTTCCTCACTCATTCTCTCCATGTGCCCAAACCACTTCAAAACACCCTCTTCTGCTCTCTCAACCACGCTCTTTTTATTTCCACACATCTCTCTTACCCTTACGTTACTCACTCGATCAAACCACCTCACACCACACATTGTCCTCAAACATCTCATTTCCAGCACATCCATCCTCCTGCGCACAACTCTATCCATATCCCACGCCTCGCAACCATACAACATTGTTGGAACCACTATTCCTTCAAACATACCCATTTTTGCTTTCCGAGATAATGTTCTCGACTTCCACACATTCTTCAAGGCTCCCAGAATTTTCGCCCCCTCCCCCACCCTATGATCCACTTCCGCTTCCATGGTTCCATCCGCTGCCAGATCCACTCCCAGATATCTAAAACACTTCACTTCCTCCAGTTTTTCTCCATTCAAACTCACCTCCCAATTGACTTGACCCTCAACCCTACTGTACCTAATAACCTTGCTCTTATTCACATTTACTCTTAACTTTCTTCTTCCACACACTTCACCAAACTCAGTCACCAGCTTCTGCAGTTTCTCACATGAATCAGCCATCAGCGCTGTATCATCAGCGAACAACAACTGACTCACTTCCCAAGCTCTCTCATCCCCAACAGACTTCATACTTGCCCCTCTTTCCAAAACTCTTGCATTCACCTCCCTAACAACCCCATCCATAAACAAATTAAACAACCATGGAGACATCACACACCACTGCCGCAAACCTACATTCACTGAGAACCAATCACTTTCCTCTTTTCCTACACGTACACATGCCTTACATCCTCGATAAAAACTTTTCACTGCTTCTAACAACTTTCCTCCCACACCATATATTCTTAACACCTTCCACAGAGCATCTCTATCAACTCTATCATATGCCTTCTCCAGATCCATAAATGCTACATACAAATCCATTTGCTTTTCTAAGTATTTCTCACATACATTCTTCAAAGCAAACACCTGATCCACACATCCTCTACCACTTCTGAAACCACACTGCTCTTCCCCGATCTGATGCTCTGTACATGCCTTCACCCTCTCAATCAATACCCAGGAATACTCAACAAACTTATACCTCTGTAATTTGAGCACTCACTCTTATCCCCTTTGCCTTTGTACAATCGCACTATGCACGCATTCCGCCAATCCTCAGGCACCTCACCATGAGTCATACATACATTAAATAACCTTACCAACCAGTCAACAATACAGTTACCCCCTTTTTTAATAGATTCCACTGCAATACCATCCAAACCTGCTGCCTTGCTGGCTTTCATCTTCCGCAAAGCTTTCACTACCTCTTCTCTGTTTACCAAATAATTTTCCCTAACCCTCTCACTTTGCACACCACCTCGACCAAAACACCCTATATCTGCCACTCTATCATCAAACACATTCAACAAATCTTCAAAATACTCACTCCATCTCCTTCTCACATCACCACTACTTGTTATCACCTCCCCATTTGCGCCCTTCACTGAAGTTCCCATTTGCTCCCTTGTCTTACGCACTTTATTTACCTCCTTAATGGTAAAGCTTAATGGTACATAATAGCCTTGTTCACGACCTGCAGTTTTTGAATATTACAAACAACAATGTTATAATATTCAAGGATGATATATGTTCAAACAGTACATCTGCAGCGCAAAATGGGCTTTGGTGTTAATCATACTTTCATGATGCAAATTCAATTATAACACAGCACTATCTAACGATACAAAGTTAGTTTACCTAAATGTAAATCAACAAGAAGACTTACCGGCAGTGCATGAGACCATGAAGGAGGAGCAATCTGCATCAAAGCAGATACATAAACGCGACTACCATCATACACCAACTTGGAGAACAATTCACTATTGTTGACATTGTGCATTGCAAGGACTCCGCTTATCTGCATCCTCGTAGATGCTGAATGTGTCTGCACTATAGTGAAAAGCAGTTCCTAAAAAGATATAACAAATCAAGCATGCATTCTATTATAATTGAGATATCACAAAGTGAAAAGGCTTTGATCACCATCACTCAGAAATAAAGACTAATTATACACTATAACAGAGCATGGCAGATACATCAAGTATTGCTTTCTTATTGTAAACTTTATTAATTAAACACAAACCTATATATTCAAATTGCTTAAAAAGAAATAAAGGTTAATGAAATGTTATATACCATAATATATAAAAATATAAACTTTAAAATACAGAAAAGAATTTTCCACCTGCATGGTTGTGAGTACATAATAGGAAGCACTGGCTCTCAAGGGATCAATAAAATTTTCCTATAAATGCATATTTCACCTACTTTGACCACAATCGTATCTATTAAACCAACAAATTGTTGCTCACTGCACTGAGACCAAACAACTGCACAGTATTTCCTCCTGGCTTATGTCACCATTAATGAAGACTGCTGGTGGTACCTCTTACCTGATAACCTGTCATCACTTTGTTCACAATTCTGCTCTGCAGCCCTATTGTTGTTACTGCAGTTTTTATAAATCAAATAATTTAATTCCAAGTTCTTTACTTCTGACCCTCAGAATTAAGTAAACTGTATATAAAATTTTTCTAATTTTGTCTGGCGATACAAATTATAAATACTAATCAACTTGGGGGAACAAGAGTCAGTTAGTTACTCTGGATGTTCATGATGTCATCAATAAGAGAAGTGGACAACACCAATTTGTAAATATTTTCTAGATGTAACTTAGTCTATGCTTACAAAGTACAGCACAAAAATATGCATCATACCTTTTAAAAAATCACAAAATGAACCTGAGTGCATTAGATTCAAGTGAGAAACTGCAGAAGTAAGCAATGAGTTTGGGACTGTGTGTGAATGGAGGAAGATGAGAGTATCATGAATACAAGCAAGGTAATTAGGTTTAGCAAGGTAGAAGGAGAGGTTACTTGGGGTTGAGTATGAAAGGAGAAAATTTTGAGGAATTGAAGTGTTTTAAATACCTGAGAGTGGACTCAGCAGCAAAGAGAACCATAGAAGCAGGAATCATAAGATTGATGAGGGGTTGGAGGTTCCTGAAGCACTGAAGAATGTGCAGAAAGAAAGGTCATTATCCGGGAGAGCAAAAATGGGTATGTTTGAAGATGCAGTAGTTGCAATAATGTTGTATCAATGCAAATCAAGGGCTGTAGATGAGGATGTGCAGAGAAGGGTAGAAGTCTTGGAAATTAAGAGGTGAGGTAATAGAGAGAGTATGGTTGAGAGAGCCAAAGAGGATGTGATAAAATGATTTGGACACATGGAAAGAATGAGTGAGGAGAGGCTGACAGAGGGAACATGTGTCAGAAGTGAAGGGGTCGAGTAGAAATGGGAGACCTAATTGGAGATGGAAGGATAGAGCGGAAAATATTTTGAGTGCTCTGGGCCTGAACACCCAAGAGGATGGAAGGGGTGCATGGGATAAAGTGGGTTGGAGTGATATGGTGCACAGAAAACAAAGGTCCTTGCACTGAACAGAACCAGGTATATGAAGCAGCTGGAGGACCACAAAAACGTCTGTAGGGCCACTGTGGATAGAGGGCTATAGTTTCAGCGCATTACACATAACAACTAAAGAATGGATATGAACAACTGAGGTCTTTCTTCATCTGTTCCTGGTGCTATCTATCTTGGTGCTATTTATTTTGAAAAAATAAATCCATTTATTACTTATTTATCCATCTATGATTATCCTTGAAACAATTTTATGAGAGTCCTGATGTCTAATGACTCCCAGAGTCCCAGGATATGCTGCTTTTACAAGCATGGCCATATAAACTCCTTGAACGTTGGACGTTCTCTCATGATACTATACTCCCAATAATACAGCCTAGTCAAAGATGGCATTTTGCTTTTAGTATAAGCTATTGTAGGCAGAGCCCAATAACACTTCTGAATATATGTATATATAGAAGAAGAGAGAGGCATTTGGACGATTTTTGCAGGGAAAAAATGCAATTGAGTGGGAGATGTATAAAAGAAAGAGACAGGAGGTCAAGAGAAAGGTGCAAGAGGTGAAAAAAAGGGCAAATGAGAGTTGGGGTGAGAGAGTATCATTACATTTTAGGGAGAATAAAAAGATGTTCTGGAAGGAGGTAAATAAAGTGTGTAAGACAAGGGAGCAAATGGGAACTTCAGTGAAGGGCGCTAGTGGGGAGGTGATAACAAGTAGTGGTGATGTGAGGAGATGGAGTGAGTATTTTGAAGGTTTGTTGAATGTGTTTGATGATAGAGTGGCAGATATAGGGTGTTTTGGTCGAGGTGGTGTGCAAAGTGAGAGGGTTAGGGAAAATGATTTGGTAAACAGAGAAGAGGTAGTAAAAGCTTTGCGGAAGACGAAAGCCGGCAAGGCAGCAGGTTTGGATGGCACTGCAGTGGAATCTATTAAAAAAGGGGGTAACTGTATTGTTGACTGGTTGGTAAGGTTATTTAATGTATGTATGACTCATGGTGAGGTGCCTAAGGATTGGCAGAATGCGTGCATAGTGCCATTGTACAAAGGCAAAGGGGATAAGAGTGAGTGCTCAAATTACAGAGGTATAAATTTGTTGAGTATTCCTGGTAAATTATATGGGAGGGTATTGATTGAGAGGGTGAAGGCATGTACAGAGCATCAGACTGGGGAAGAGCAGTGTGGTTTCAGAAGTGGTAGAGGATGTGTGGATCAGGTGTTTGCTTTGAAGAATGTATGTGAGAAATACTTAGAAAAGCAAGTGGATTTGTATGTAGCATTTATGGATCTGGAGAAGGTATATGATAGAGTTGATAGAGATGCTTTGTGGAAGGTATTAAGAATATATGGTGTGGGAGGCAAGTTGTTAGAAGCAGTGAAAAGTTTTTATCGAGGATGTAAGGCATGTGTACGTGTACGAAGAGAGGAAAGTGATTGGTTCTCGGTGAATGAAGGTTTGCGGCAGGGGTGTGTGATGTCTCCATGGTTGTTTAATTTGTTTATGGATGGAGTTGTTAGGGAGGTGAATGCAAGAGTTTTGGAAAGAGGGGCAAGTATGAAGTCTGTTGGGGATGAGAGAGCTTGGGAAGTGAGTCAGTTGTTGTTCGCTGATGATACAGCGCTGGTGGCTGATTCATGTGAGAAACTGCAGAAGCTGGTGACTGAGTTTGGTAAAGTGTGTGAAAGAAGAAAGTTAAGAGTAAATGTGAATAAGAGCAAGGTTATTAGGTACAGTAGGGTTGAGGGTCAAGTCAATTGGGAGGTAAGTTTGAATGGAGAAAAACTGGAGGAAGTAAAGTGTTTTAGATATCTGGGAGTGGATCTGGCAGCGGATGGAACCATGGAAGTGGAAGTGAATCATAGGGTGGGGGAGGGGGCGAAAATCCTGGGAGCCTTGAAGAATGTGTGGAAGTTGAGAACATTATCTCGGAAAGCAAAAATGGCTATGTTTAAAGGAATAGTGGTTCCAACAATGTTGTATGGTTGCGAGGCGTGGGCTATGGATAGAGTTGTGCGCTGGAGGGTGGATGTGCTGGAAATGAGATGTTTGAGGACAATGTGTGGTGTGAGGTGGTTTGATCGAGTAAGTAATGTAAGGGTAAGAGAGATGAGTGGAAATAAAAAGAGCGTGGTTGAGAGAGCAGAAGAGGGTGTTTTGAAATGGTTTGGGCACATGGAGAGAATGAGTGAGGAAAGATTGACCAAGAGGATATATGTGTCGGAGGTGGAGGGAACGAGGAGATGTGGGAGACCAAATTGGAGGTGGAAAGATGGAGTGAAAAAGATTTTGTGTGATCGGGGCCTGAACATGCAGGAGGGTGAAAGGAGGGCAAGGAATAGAGTGAATTGGATCGATGTGGTATACTGGGGTTGACGTGCTGTCAGTGGATTGAATCAGGGCATGTGAAGCGTCTGGGGTAAACCATGGAAAGTTGTGTGGGGCCTGGATGTGGAAAGGGAGCTGTGGTTTTCGGGCATTATTGCATGACAGCTAGAGACTGAGTGTGAACAAATGGGGCCTTTGTTGTCTTTTCCTAGTGCTACCTCGCACACATGAGGGGGGAGGGGGATGGTATTCCATGTGTGGCGGGGTGGCGATGGGAATGAATAAAGGCAGACAGTGTGAATTGTGTGCATGGGTATATATGTATGTGTCTGTCTGTGTATATATATATATATATGTGTGTGTACATTGAGATGTATAGGTATGTATATTTGCGTGTGTGGACGTGTATGTATATACATTGTGTATGGGGGTGGGTTGGGCCATTTCTTTCGTCTGTTTCCTTGCGCTACCTCGCAAACGCAGGAGACAGCGTCAAAGGAAAATAAATAAATAAATAAAATATTAAGTACACATAACAAATAGACTTTGAGTGTGAACAAATGTGGCCTTTTTTGTCTGTTTTCCTGGCGCTACCTCATTGAAGCATGGGATGCGATGCTGGCTCCTATGGGGCGGGATAGCGCCGGGAATGAATGAAGGCAAGCAAGTATGAATATGTACACGTGTATATATGTATATGTCTGTGTATGTATCTGTGAATATGTTGATATGTAAATGTATAAGTATGTATACGTGCGTGTATGGGCGTTCATGAATATAAGTGTGTATATGAGTGGATGGGCCACTCTTCGTCTGTTTCCTGGTGCTACCTCGCTTGACATGGAAAACAACAATTAAGTGGAACAAATAAAATACATAAAATAAATTTAATCTTACCTTTGATAATTTCTTCAGTCTATCATTCATGTGAGATGATCTTAAGCTTGATGTCCACTGCAGTGTATCATTGACAGTTTTGTCAATCATTTTGAAAACTGATAATGGTTCTGACAAAGTTTTGACAGTTGACATATCAGTTATGGTTTGCTGTAAATGTGCTTCCACCTGTACACTATCTTCCAGCATCTTTTCTAATTGCTTTTGCTTCTTTCTGATACAATCAAGGGCAGTTTCCATCGTAACTGACATCGTCACCAGTTTGTCACAGAAATCTTTTGTTTCACTTAGAGACATTTTGAGATTTTGATGTGCATTTTCAACAACTGATTCTTTCACGTGTATCATTTGAGACAATGATTCTTTGTATGGTACAAGAGCACAGTCATTACTACTATGATCAATTCTACCACATTCAGTACACACCCACTTGTCACATTTTGCACAATGAGCATTCACAATTACCCCAGCCTTCAAGCAATTACTGTAATGGGGTGACTTTTCTTTTGGTTCTGGAGATGCTGAAGCCTTCATAGCTTCTCTACTCACAGCTTGTAATTTACCTCGAGAGGGTAAGTTGCTAACTGCCATTGCAGAATTAAATGAATCATTACTTTGAACATCCAAGAGAGAGAAATTAATTGATAAATCCTCAACCCTTTTTACTCTTTCTGTTTCCCTGTTGCACTGAGGGCAACGTATGGAACAATTTTGCATTAATCCTGCAACACAAAAGGAGCACAAGGAATGGCCACAATTCAAATTCCTTGGCTTACGGTCTTCTTCATTGAATTTGTATAAACATAGAGGACATTCAATCAATCTGCAAAATCAAAAATGATATCTGCAAGCATAATATTAAACAACTGTTTGATGTATTTCAGAGTCAAAAGGAAAGGTAACATATAATACACAGTATAACAAAATAATTAATAAGGAAAGATAAACTAAAAACAGCAACAAATGATCAGTGTTTAAAGTTAAAAGCTTTGCCTAAAAATAACTGGGTCAACCATGAGTGAGAAATAATTTGCACTGGTTGCCATTAAATTTTAGTCCAAACTGAAAACTGATCAATTTATATGGCTTGAGTTAAAAGTACAGTAGTAATGCACAGAAACTCCATGACCTTAATACAGCTTTTGAATCATCCATTTGTAGATAAATATGAAAAAACTTTTCTGATACACAATATCATGAGCAGTGGTTAATAATGAAGCATTCATAGATGATTTTCAAATCAAGTTTTCACAGAACACTTCTCATGATTCCAGATAAGGGATTACTCATACAGTGTACTGCTGTTAAGTTAATGAGCAAGTATTAAAACTGGAATACAGAATTTCTTTCAGAGAGGAAGTAATGGATTCAAATAAAGGGGCAATTAGTTTCTCACAGGGAAGAGTTCTTGGGGAACTAATTTCTTTTTTATGATCCTTGTAAATGACCTACTTGATGGCACCCAGTTCAACTGGCAAACCTTTCCATGGTTCCTTGTTTTCTCAACTGAGATGTCTGGTTTTGTATATATTCTCTCATTCATGCTGACTTTGTATCTTTTAAAAAGGCTAGATATACAGTCTAAAGCTTGGTGTTTCTGTTTATTTTTCCAGCAAGTTTACTCATGTTAGAGAAGAAAAGAGAGCAAATAGCATTATTTTGTCAACAGAAGACAACCATAGTATCATCAGAATGGAAAACATAAGGAAAGGTCATATAATAGAAGCTGTCTGAGATGTTTTTGGCTATAGATCACGAAACACCTATTTGTGAATGAACTGGACAGATAATCACACTTTCGCAGGACTAAGTAATGTAGAAATTAATGCTTTTCACCAGCTCAAAGCCAACTTTATAGTAAATCAAAATTTACTAAATACTTATAATACTTTAATCAAATATCCTTCAAGAAATTTCAATTAATTATAACAACAAGAGAATTTACCTACCGTTGACTATGCCCTGCTTTAGGTTTTCTCTCTTGATTGACATTCTGATAATGATGAAAATTTTGGTTAGAGTAGTGCTTGATAGAATGTCTTCCATAATTATAATTGCCTTGGAACTGATGTTTATCTTGCAAACTCTTATTGCCTTTGAAATTGTCTGGACAAACATATCCTTGGTTGCTGTCATAAACTTGCTTATCATTTTGTTGGGTTTCACTGTTTCCATTTCTATGATTATGATGTTTATGGTTCTGCTTTCCAGACCAAGGAAACACACTGTCATCTTTTAAACTGTCATAATATTCATGTTGTGTATCCCTAATGGTGCACTGATGGTTGTGTCCTGTTCTACTGGTGTAGTTGAGGCTAAAAGCAGTTCTCTGATCCGATACATTCTGTTGAGTACCCAGCTGACTTCGTGGTCTATCATCATATTTGTGTGGAAGATCTCCAAAGCTGCTAACTTCCATACTTTGGATGCTATTGTGATTCTGCTGCCCAGGTACATTTAGGTCTGTATCAGAATTTTCCCTACAATTATTTCCTTCCCACTCTCCCTTCTGCCTGTTTCTATTTTGGGTAGATGCCTCTGACAGGAATGGATTATGGCCTTTTTGATTGTTGCTCTTTTGTCGATTGTTGCTCTTTCTTTTACCCATACTGTCCAGAGAGCAAGAAATTTGTATTCAAGACAGTCCTTTGGGCGTGATTACCTCAGATGTGTGATGCTCACCTGAAATTTATTAGACAATGTCAAGGAAGTCCATGTATGTTCAGCTTATGTACATAACATCTGAAAACAATTTCACATTTTCCAGGCAATAGAACTCAAATTGCAACGTACGGCAAATATATTTCATTCAGTATGATTGGTACTGCTATATAAAAGCACCTACAATCACGCTGAAAAATTAAAAAGGAAAGGTTGATCCGAAACCTTAAAAAGCAGAAACATTCGATTCATGAAAGTAAAATTTCAGTCAAAAATTGAAAAATCAAGTAATGTGACAAGTACACTGATGGTAAAAGATTTGAATCATTGTCATCTGTTAATAATGTTGGTGATCTGAAGTGTTTTTGAGATTGACAGAAGACCAAAAATTGAGATATGAAAACAGAAAATTATGAAGAAATACTTGATAAATCATAAACATATATGAGGCCTAGTATTAGACCATAAGAACAACAATGAAACAAAAAAATTACTCAGAAAGCCCAACCATGTATTAAGAAAAAAATCTGAACTTATATGTCCATCAGCTGCCAGATGAACAGTGTGAATGTAATCTGCTTGATTCTAGTGAAGCTTTTGACACATTCACATTCAAATGCTCACAAGCAGTATAAAGGGGAATCCTCCCCCTTCAAGCACTCTACTGTCGACTCTCAGGACTGGCACTCCATCACACCTTACTCAGCACCGTCTCTGTGATGAGGAGTCCCATGACAAGGATAATCATGTTTCTGCTGCCACCTCACTTCCTTAAAAAAGCCTACACTACTGCTTTACCAGGCTGGAAAGGGGAAGATGCTCATGATGTGAGTGCTCTTGACAGAAAGAGAGGAGAGGCACCTACTAGCAATGTGATGTCTGAGCAGCGGCACTGTGTGTAAAGCTTGTTTCAATCTCTACCATAAATATAGAGTGAATTATATCTGAATAAGTGCCTTACTAGTAATGAATATTCATTTGTTTCATAATTTTCTTATTTATAAATGTAAATGAATTTATGTAGCCTGTTACTAAATATACCTCAGTTTATGTATGATTTTTTTGTTTTCATATATATAGCGTGGGCTATGGATAGAGTTGTGCGCAGGAGGATGGATGTGCTGGAAATGAGATGTTTGAGGACAATGTGTGGTGTGAGGTGGTTTGATCGAGTGAGTAACGTAAGGGTAAGAGAGATGTGTGGAAATAAAAAGAGCATGGTTGAGAGAGCAGAAGAGGGTGTTTTGAAGTGGTTTGGGCACATGGAGAGAATGAGTGAGGAAAGATTGACCAAGAGGATATATGTGTCGGAGGTGGAGGGAACGAGGAGAAGAGGGAGACCAAATTGGGGGTGGAAAGATGGAGTGAAAAAGATTTTGTGTGATCGGGGCCTGAACATGCAGGAGGGTGAAAGGAGGGCAAGGAATAGAGTGAATTGAAGCGATGTGGTATACCGGGGTTGACGTGCTGTCAGTGGATTGAATCAAGGCATATGAAGCGTCTGGGGTAAACCATGGAAAGCTGTGTAGGTATGTATATTTGCGTGTGTGGACATATGTATATACATGTGTATGGGGGGGGGTTGGGCCATTTCTTTCGTCTGTTTCCTTGCGCTACCTCGCAAACGCGGGAGACAGCGACAAAGTATAATAAAAAAAAAAAAAAAATATATATATATATATATATATATATATATATATCCCTGGGGATAGGGGATTAAGAATACTTCCCACGTATTCCCTGCGTGTCGTAGAAGGCGACTAAAAGGGGAGGGAGCGGGGGGCTGGAAATCCTCCCCTCTCGGTTTTTTTTTTTCAATTTTCCAAAAGAAGGAACAGAGAATTGGGCCAGGTGAGGGTATTCCCTCAAAGGCCCAGTCCTCTGTTCTTAACGCTACCTCGCTAATGCGGGAAATGGCGAATAGTTTGAAAAAAAAAAAAAAAAAAAAAAAAATATATATATATATATATATTCATCTATCTATCTGTCTATAATTCTGATGCTCATTCCCTCTAAGAACTCACATAGAGGGGTGGCCAAAGTAAAACAGTCTCCGTTTATCCCTGTCCTTACATGCCTCCTTCGCATACGCTATTCCACGCATTCTTCCTCTGTTTCTCTCCCTCCCTCCACCCTATTTGGCTGTCATAGGTGGTCTTCCACTCACAAAAACCCTTTTAGTACTATCATACACTCTCCTTGTAAACTTCCAACCTTGCATTCTTTCCACATACCCAAACCCCCTCAAAGTATCACGTTTCACCCATCCTACTACTCCACAATTCATTCCCATTCCGTTCCTTGCCATACCACATCTCTCGTACACCCTTCCATTTCCTTCTTCATTCCATCTGGTCACACTACATTCTCTTCTCATATAGCTCATTTCCACATGCTGGATTCTTGACTGCTGTGCTGTTTTCCTATGAGGTAGGGTAGCACCTGGAAAGGATGAAGGCAAGCAAGTATGAATATGTACATGTGTATGTATGTAATGTCTGCATATGTGTATATGTATGTATATGTTGCTATGTATAGGTACGTATATATGCGTATGTGGGCATTTATGTATATATATGTATATATAATGAGTGGATGGACCATTCTTCATCTGTTACCTGGTGCTACCTCACTGACAAGGGACACAGTGACTTTCCATGGTTTACCCCAGATGCTTTACATGCCCTGGTTCAATCCACTGACAGCACATCAACCCTGGTATACCACATTGTTCCAATTCACTCTATTCCTTGCATGCCTTTCACCTTCCTGTTCGTTCAGGCCCCAACTGCTCAAAATCTTTTTCACTCAATCCTTCCACCCACAATTTGGTCTTCCACTTCTCATTCCCTCCACCTCTGAAACATATATCCTCTTTGTCAATCTTTTCTCACTCATTCTCTCCATGTGACCAAACCATTCCAACATACCCTCTTCTGCTCTCTCAACCACACTTTTTTTATTACCACACATCTCTCTTACCCTTTCATTATTTACATGATCAAACCACCTCACACCACATATTGTCCTCAAACATTTCCAACACATCCACCCTCCTCTGCATAACCCTATCTATAGCCCATGCCTCACAAACATATAACATTGTTGGAACCACTATTCCTTCAAACATAACCATTTTTGCTCTCCAAGATAATGTTCTCGCCTTCCACATATTCTTCAATGCTCTCAGAACCTTTGCCCCCTCCCAAACACTGTGACTCACTTCTGCTACCATGGTTCCCATCCACTGCTAAATACACTCCTACATATTCAAATCACTTCACTTTCTCCAGTTTTTCTCCATCCAAACGTATCTCCCAACTGACTTGTCCCTCAACCCTAATCAACCTAAATAATGTTGCTCTTATTCACATTTACTCTCAGCTTTCTTTTTTCACACACTTTACCAAACTCAGTCACCAACTTCTGCAGTTTCTCACCCAAATCAGCCACCAGCGCTGTATCATCAGCAAACAACAACTGACTCACTTCCCAAGCCCTCTCATCCACAACAGACTGCACACTTGACCCTCTCCAAAACTCCTGCATTCACCACCCTAACAACCACATCCATAAACAAATTAAACAACCATGGAGACATCACGCACCCCTGCCACAAACCAACATTCACTGGCTCCCAAAACTTTCCTCTCTTCCTACTCGTGTACATGCCTTACATCCTCAATACAAACTTTTCACTACTTCTAGCAACCTACCTCTCAAACCATATACTCTTAATACCTTCCAAAAAAAGCATCTCTATCAACCCTATCATGTGTCTTCTCCAGATCCATAAATGATAAATACAAATCCATCTGATTTCAAAGTATTTCTCACATACATTCTTCAAAACAAACACCTGATCCACACATCCTCTACCACTTCTGAGCCTACATTGCTCTTCCCCAGTCTGATGCTCTGTACATGCCTTCACCCTCTCAATCAATGCCCTACCATATAATTTCCCAGGAATACTCAACAAACTTATACCTCTGTAATTTGAACATCCACCTATATCCTCTTTGCCTTTGTACAATGGCACTATGCATGCATTTTGCCAATCCTCAGGCACTTCACCATGAATCATACATAAAATGAATATCCTTAACAACCAGTCAACAACAGCCAACCCCTTTTTTTATAAATTCCACAGCAATACCATCCAAACCCGCTGATTTCCAGGGTTTCATCTTCCTCAAAGCTTTCACTACCTCTTCCCTGTTTACAAAACCATTCTCCCTGACCCTCTCACTTCGCATACCACCTCAACCAAAACACCCTATATCTGCCACTCTTATCATCAAACACATTCAACAAACCTTCAAAATATTCACTCCATTTCCTTCTCACTTCACCACCACTTGTTATTACCTCCCCATCAACCACCTTCACTGATGTTCCCATTTCTTCTCTTGTCTGATGCACATTATCTATCTCCTCCCAAAACATCTTTTTATTCTCCCTACAATCTAATGATATTCTCTCATCCTAATTCTCATCTGCCCTCTTTTTCACCTCTTGCACCTTTCCCTTGACTTCCTGCCACTTTCTTTTATACATCTACCTGGTATTTGCACTACCCTGTAAAAACTGTCAATACGCCTTTCTCATCTCTTTCATTAACAATCTTACACCTTCATTCCACCACTCACTACCCTTTCTAATCTGCCCACCTCCCACCTTTCTCATGCCACAAGCATCTTTTGTGTGAGCCATCACTGCTTCCCTAAATACATCCCATTCCTCTCCCACTCTCCTTACATCATTTGCTCTCACCTTTTTGCCATTCTGCAATCAATCTTATATCTTTTTTCATATATATTCGTCATTTCCCAATAAGGTATACCAGGGTCAATGTGCCGTCAATGGTTTGGGAATGTCTTGGGAGTAAAGTCAGGGGTTGGTGAGAAGACAAGAGCAAAGGAAGGAGTAGCACTGCTCCTGAAGCAGTTGTTGGAATATGTGATAAGAGTGTAAGAAAGTACACTCTAGATTGATATGGGTAAAACTGAAAGTGGATGGAGAGAGATGGGTGATTATTGGTGCATATGCACCTGTGGCATGAGAAGAAAGATCATGAGAGGCATGGGTTTTGGGAGCAGCTGAGTGAGTGTGTTAGCAGCTTTGATGCAAGAGACCGGGTTATAGTGATGGGTGATTTGAAGGCAAAGGTGAGTAATGTGGCAGTTGAGGGTATAATTGGTGTACATGGGGTGTTCAGTGTTGTAAATAGAAATGAAGAGCTTGTAGATTTGTGTGCTGAAAAAGACTGGTGATTGGGAATACCTGGTTTAAAAAGAAAGTTATATTTAAGTATGTGTATACGAACAAAGTGTATAGGAACGCGCACCTTCATAGAACATAAAAGCCTCCAACAGCCAGGATCGAACCCGGGACCCCCGTGCAAGAGACGGGAATGCTAACCGCTAGGCTCATAGCCTCTGGCACAGGGGTCCCAGGTTCGATCCTGGCTGTTGGAGGTTTGTATGTTATATGTATGTAAGTAGGAGATGGCCAGAGAACATTACTGAATTACGTGTTAATTGATAGGCTCGCGAAAGAGAGACTTTTGGATGTCAATGTGCCGAGTGGGGCAACTGGAGGGATGTCTGATCATTATCTTGTTGAGGAAAAGGTGAAGATATGTAGAGGTTTTCAGAAAAGAAGAGAGCACGTTGGGGTGAAGAGAGTGGTGAAAGTAAGTGAGCTTAGAAAGGAGACGTGTGAGAAGTACCAGGTAGAATGAATGCAGAATGGAAAAAGGTGAGAGCAAATGACATAAGGGGAGTGGGGAGGAATGGGATATATTTAGGGAAGCACTGATGGCTTGTGCAAAAGATGCTTGTGGCATGAGAAAGGTGGGAGGTGGGCAGATTAGAAAGGGTAGTGAGTAGTGGGATGAAGAAGTAAGATTGTTAGTGAAAGAGAAGGGAGAGGCATTTGGACAATTTTTGCAGGGAAATAGTGCAAATGAATGGGAGATGTATAAAAGAAAGAGGCAAGAGGTCAAGAGATAGGTGCAAGAGGTGAAAAAGAGGGCAAATGAGAGTTGGGGGTGAGATAGTATCATTAAATTTTAGGAAAAATAAAAAGATGTTTTGGAAGGATTACGGTAAATAAAGTGCATAAGACAAGAGAGCAAATGGGAACATCGGTGAAGGGAGCAAATGGGGAGGTAATGACAGGTAGTGGTGAAGTGAGAGGGAGGAGTGAGTATTTTGAAGGTTTGATTAATGTGTTTGATGATAGAGTAGCAGATATAGGGTGTTTTGGTCAAGGTGGTGTGCGAAGTGAGAGGGTCAGGGAGAATGGCTTGGTAAACAGAGAAGAGGTAGTGAAAGCTTTGCAGAAAATGAAAGCCGGCAAGGTGGCAGGTTTGGATGGTAGTCCTGTGGAATTCATTGAAAAAGTGGGTGACTGTGTTGTTGACTGGTTGGTGAGGATATTCAAAGCATTTAGGTTCATGGTGAAGTGCCTGAGGATTGGCGAATGCATGTATAGTGCCACTGTACAAAGGCAAAGGGGATTAAGGTGAGTGTTCAAATTATGGAGGTATAAGTTTGTTGAGTATTCCTGGGAAATTATATGGGAGGGTATTGATTGAGAGGGTAAAGGCATGTACAGAGCATCAGATTGGGAAGGAGCAGTGTGGTTTCAGAAGTGGTAGAGGATGTGTGGATTAGGTGTTTGAAGAATGCATGTGAGAAATACTCAGAAAAACAGATAGATTTGCATGTAGTATTTATGGATCTCGAGAAAGGATATGATAAGAGTTGATAGAGATGCTCTGTGGAAGGTATTAAGAGTATATTGTATGGGAGGTAAGTTGCTAGAAGCAGTGAAAAGTTTTTATCGAGGATATAAGGCATGTGTTCGAGTAGGAAGAAAGTGATTGGTTCTTAGTGAATGTTGGTTTGCAGCAGGGGTGCATGATGTCGCCATGGTTGTTTAATTTGTTTATGGATGGGGTTGTTAGGGAGGTAAATGCAAGAGTTTTGGAGAGAGGGGCAAGTATCTAGTCTGTTATGGATGAGAGGGCTTGGGAAGTGAGTCAGTTGTTGTTCGCTGATGATACAGCGCTGGTGGCTGATTCGAGCGAGAAACTGCAGAAGTTGGTAACTGAGTTGGTATAGTGTGTCAAAGAAGAAAGTTGAGAGAAAATGTGAATAAGAGCAAGGTTGTTAGCTTCAGTAGGGTTGAGGGACAAGTTAATTGGGAGCGAAGTTTGAATGAAGAAAAATAGAGGAAGTGAAGTGTTTTAGATATCTGGGAGAGGACTTAGCAGCAGATGGAACCATAGAAGTGTAAGTGATTCACAGGGTGGGGGAGGGGGCAAAGGTTTTGGAAGCATTGAAGAATGTGTGGAAGGAGAGAACGTTATCTTAGAAAGCAAAAATGGGAATGTTTGAAGGAATAGTGGTTCCAACAATGTTATATGGTTGCAAGGCATGGGCTATAGATAAGGATGTATGGAGGAGGGTGGATGTGTTGGAAATGAAATGTTTCAGGACAATCTGTGGTGTGAGGTGGTTTGATCAAGCAAGAAATGAAAGGGTAAGAGAGATGTGTGGTTATAAAAAGAGTGTGGTTGAGAGAGCAGAAGGTGTGTTGAAATGGTTTGAACACATGGAGAGAATGAGTGAGGAAAGATTGACAAAGAGGATATATGTGTCAGAGGTGGAGGGAAGAGGGAGAAGCGGGAGACCCATTTGGAGGTGGAAAGATGGAATGAAAAAGATTTTGAGCTATTAGGGCCTGAACATGCAGGAGGGTGAAAGGCGTGCAAGGAATATAGTGAATTGGAACAATCCGGTATACCGGGGTTGGCGTGCTGTCAGTGGATTGAACCAGGGCATGTGAAGTGTCGGGTAAACCACTGAAAGGTCTGTGGGGCCTTTATGTGGAAAGGAAGCTGTGGTTGCAGTGCATTACACACGACAGCTAAAGACTGAGGGTGAACGAATGTGGCCTTTTTTTGTCTTTTCCTGGTGCTACCTCACTGGAGGGTGGGGAGTTGGGGGATGCTATTTCATGTGTGGCTGGGTGGAGACAGGAATGGATGAAGGCAGCAAGTATGAATATGTACATGTTTTATCTGTATATATCTGTGGAAAGAGGGGCAAGTATGAAGTCTGTTGGGGATGAGAGAGCTTGGGAAGTGAGTCAATTGTTGTTCGCTGATGATACAGCGCTGGTGGCTGATTCATGTGAGAAACTGCAGAAGCTGGTGACTGAGTTTGGTAAAGTGTGTGGAAGAAGAAAGTTGAGAGTAAATGTGAATAAGAGCAAGGTTATTAGGTACAGTAGGGGTGAGGGTCAAGTCAATTGGGAGGTGAGTTTGAATGGAGAAAAACTGGAGGAAGTGAAGTGTTTTAGATATCTGGGAGTGGATCTGTCAGCGGATGGAACCATGGAAGCGGAAGTGGATCATAGGGTGGGGGAGGGGGCGAAAATTTTGGGAGCCTTGAAAAATGTGTGGAAGTCGAGAACATTATCTCGGAAAGCAAAAATGGGTATGTTTGAGGGAATAGTGGTTCCAACAATGTTGTATGGTTGCGAGGCGTGGGCTATGGATAGAGATGTGCGCAGGAGGATGGATGTGCTGGAAATGAGATGTTTGAGGACAATGTGTGGTGTGAGGTGGTTTGATCGAGTAAGTAACGTAAGGGTAAGAGAGATGTGTGGAAATAAAAAGAGCGTGGTCGAGAGAGCAGAAGAGGGTGTTTTGAAATGGTTTGGGCACATGGAGAGAATGAGTGAGGAGAGATTGACCAAGAGGATATATGTGTCGGAGGTGGAGGGAACGAGGAGAAGAGGGAGACCAAATTGGAGGTGGAAAGATGGAGTGAAAAAGATTTTGTGTGATCGGGGCCTGAACATGCAGGAGGGTGAAAGGAGGGCAAGAAATAGAGTGAATTGGAGTCATGTGGTATACAGGGGTTGACGTGCTGTCAGTGGATTGAAGCAAGGCATGTGAAGCGTCTGGGGTAAACCATGGAAAGCTGTGTAGGTATGTATATTTGCGTGTCTGGACGTGTGTATGTACATGTGTATGGGGGGGGGGGGTTGGGCCATTTCTTTCGTCTGTTTCCTTGCGCTACCTCGCAAACGCGGGAGACAGCGACAAAGTATAAAAAAAAAAAAAAAAAAAAAAAAAATCTGTGTAAGTATATGACAACTAGAGACTGAGTGTAAACGAATGTGGCCTTTTTTGTATTTTCCCGGCACAACCTCTCTGGGGGGGGGGGGGGGGGGGGGGGGGGGGGGGGGGAATGATGTTTCCTGTGTGACAGGGTAGCAAGAGGAATGGATGAAGGCAAGCAAGTATGAATATGTGTATGTATGCATATGTCTGTGTATGTATGTGTATGTATATGTTGACATGCATATGTATGAATGTGCATTTATGGGGGTTATGTATGTATATATGTGTACTTGAGTGGCTGGGCCATTCTTCGTCTGTTCCCTGGTACTAGCTCGCTGACGTAGGAAACAGCGATTAAGTATAATAAATGAATAAATATATATTCATACTTACATATACTTAATCACTCTTTCCCACGTCAGTGAGGTAGTGCCAGAAAAGCAAAGAAAGGCCCAACCATTCATGTACACACACACACACACACACACACACACACACACACACACACACACACACACACACACACATTTCAATGTGAAGAGAGTGGTGAGAGTAAGTGAGCTTGGGAAGGAGACTTGTGTGGGGAAGTACCAGGAGAGACTGAGCACAGAATGGAAAAAGGTGAGAATAAAGGATGAAGTGGAGTGGGGGAGGAATGGGATGTATTTAGGGAAGCAGTGATGGATTGCGCAAAAGATGCTTGTGGCATGAGAAGCATGGGAGGTGGGCAGATTACAAAGGGTAGTGAGTGGTGGGATGAAATAAGATTATTAGTGAAAGAGAAGAGAGAGGCATTTGGATGATTTTTGCAGGGAAATAATGCAAATGACTGGGAGATGTATAAAAGAAAGAGGCAGGAGGTCAAGAGAAAGATGCAAGAGTTGAAAAAGACGGCAAATGAGAGTTGGGGTGAGAGAGTATCATCAAATTTTAGGGGGAATAAAAAGATGTTTTGGAAGGAGGTAAATAAAGTGCATAAGAAAAGGGTACAAATAGGAACATCAGTGAAGGGGGCTAATGGGGAGGTGATAACAAGTAGTGGTGATGTGAGAAGGAGATGGAGATTGGTGAAATGCTTACATAGCGCCATTGTACAAAGGCAAAGGGGATAAAAGTGAGTGCTCAAATTACAGAGGTATAAGTTTGTTGAGTATTCCTGGGAAAATATATGGGAGGGTATTGATTGAGAGGGTGAAAGCATGTACAGAGCATTAGATTGGGGAAGAGCATTATGGTTTCAGAAGTGGTAGAGGATGTATGGATCAGGTGTTTGCTTTGAAGAATGTATGTGAGAAATACTTAGAGAAGCAAATGGATTTGTATGTAGCATTTATGGATCTGGAGAAGGAATATGATAAGAGTTGATTGAGATGCTCTGTGGAAGGTATTAAGAATATATGGTGTGGGAGGCAAGTTGTTAGAAGCAGTGAAAAGTTTTTAATCGAGGATGTAAGGTTCTCAGTGAATGTAGGTTTGCGGCAGGGGTGTGTGATGTCTCCATGGTTGTTTAATTTGTTTATGGATGGGGTTGTTAGGGAGGTAAATGCAAGAGTCTTGGAAAGAGGGGCAAGTATGAAGTCTGTTGGGGATGAGAGAGCTTGGGAAGTGAGTCAGTTGTTGTTCGCTGATGATACAGCGCTGGTGGCGGATTCATGTGAGAAACTGCAGAAGCTGGTGACGGAGTTTGGTAAAGTGTGTGGAAGAAGAAAGTTAAGAGTAAATGTGAATAAGAGCAAGGTTATTAGGTACAGTAGGGCTGAGGGTCAAGTCAATTGGGAGGTGAGTTTGAATGGTGAAAAACTGGAGGAAGTGAAGTGTTTTAGATATCTGGGAGTGGATCTGTCAGCGGATGGAACCATGGAAGCGGAAGTGGATCATAGGGTGGGGGAGGGGGCGAAAATTTTGGGAGCCTTGAAAAATGTGTGGAAGTCGAGAACATTATCCCGGAAAGCAAAAATGGGTATGTTTGAAGGAATAGTAGTTCCAACAATGTTGTATGGTTGCGAGGCGTGGGCTATGGATAGAGTTGTGCGCAGGAGGATGGATGTGCTGGAAATGAGATGTTTGAGGACAATGTGTGGTGTGAGGTGGTTTGATCGAGTAAGTAACGTAAGGGTAAGAGAGATGTGTGGAAATAAAAAGAGCGTGGTTGAGAGAGCAGAAGAGATTGTTTTAAAATGGTTTGGGCAAATGGAGAGAATGAGTGAGGAAAGATTGACCAAGAGGATATATGTGTCGGAGGTGGAGGGAACGAGGAGAAGAGGGAGACCAAATTGGAGGTGGAAAGATGGAGTGAAAAAGATTTTGTGTGATCGGGGCCTGAACATGCAGGAGGGTGAAAGGAGGGCAAGGAATAGAGTGAATTGGAGCGATGTGGTATACAGGGGTTGACGTGCTGTCAGTGGATTGAATCAAGGCATGTGAAGCGTCCGGGGTAAACCATGGAAAGCTGTGTAGGTATGTATATTTGTGTGTGTGGACGTGTGTATGTACATGTGTATGGGGGGGGTTGGGCCATTTCTTTCGTCTGTTTCCTTGCGCTACCTCGCAATACGCGGGAGACAGCGACAAAGTAAAAAAAAAAAAAAAAAAAAAAAAAAAAAAGGCATGTGTACATGTAGGAAGAGAGGAAAGTGATTGGTTCTCAGTGAATGTTGGCTTGCGGCAGGGGTGTTTAATTTGTTTATGGATGGGGTTGTTAGGGAGGTGAATGCAAGAGTTTTGGAAAGAGGGGAAAATTTGCAATCTGTTGTGGATGAGAGAGCTTGGGAAGTAAGTCAGTTGTTGTTTGCTGATGATACAGCGCTAGTGGCTGATTCGTGTGAGAAACTGCAGAATCTAGAGACTAAGTTTGGTAAAGTGTGTGAAAGAAGAAAGCTGAGAGTATATGTGAATAAGAGCAAGGTTATTAAACAGTAGGGTTGAGGGACAAGTCAACTGGGAGGTAAGTTTCAATGGAGAAAAACTGGAGGAAGTGAAGTGTTTTACTTATCTGGGAGTGGATTTGGCAGTGGATGGAACCATGGAAGCGGAAGTGAGTCACAGGGTGGGGGAAGGGGCGAAATTCTGGGAGCATTGAAGAATGTGTGGAAGTCGAGAACGTTATCTTGGAAAATAAAAATGGGTATGTTTGAAGGAATAGTGGTTGCAACAATATTATATGGTTACGAGGCGTGGGCTATAGATAGAGTTGTGCAGAGGAGGGTGGATGTGCTGGAAATGAGATGTTTGAGGACATGTGGTGTGAGGTAGTTTGATCGAGTAAGTAATGAAAGGGTAAGAGAGAGGTGTGGTAATGGGAAGAGTGTGGTTGAGAGAGCAGAAGAGGGTGTTTTGAAATGGTTTGGTCACATGGAGAGAATGTGTGAGGAAAGAATGACAAAGAGGATGTATGTGTCAGAGGTGGAGGGAATAAGGAGAAGTGGGAGACCAAATTGGAGGTGGAATGATGGAGAGAAAAAGATGTTGAGTGATCAGGGCCTGAAAATGCAGGAGGGTGAAAGGCGTGCAAGGAATAGAGTGAATTGGAACGATGTGGTATACCGGGGTCGACTTGCTGTCAATGGATTGAACCAGGGTATGTGAAGCGTCTGGAGTAAACCATAGAAAGTTCTGTGGAGCCTGGATGTGGAAAGGGAGCTGTGGATTCAGTGCATTATACATGACAGATAGAGACTGAGTGTGAATGAATGTGGCCTTCGTTGTCTTTTCCTAGTGCTACCTTGCGCACATGCAGGGGGAGGGGGTTGTTATTTCATGTGTGGCGGGGTGGCGACGGGAATTAATAAGGGCAAACTATGAATTATGTACATGTGTACATATGTATATGTCTGTGTGTATATATTATATATGTATACGCTGAGACGTATAGGTATGTATATGTGCGTGTGTGAACGTGTATGTACATACATGTGTATGTGGGTGGGTTGGGCCATTCTTTTGTCTGTTTCCTTGCGCTTCCTCGCTAACGCGGGAGACAGCGACAAAGTATAATAAATATAAATATATATATATATACACCACAACAAACCTCTCCATGGTTTACCCCAGACACTTCACATGACCTGGTTCAATCCATTTACAGCACTTCGATCCAGGTATACCACATCTTCCAATTCGCTCTATTCCTTGCACCCCTTTCACCCTCCTGTATGTTCAGGCCCCGATCACCCTAAATATGTTTCACTTCATCCTTCCTCCTACAATTTGGTCTCCCGCTTCCCCTTCTTCCCTCCACCTCTGACACATATAACCTTTCTTAATCTTTCCACACTCGTTCCTCCATGTGTCCAAACCATTTTAACACACCCTCTTCTTATCTCTCAACCACACTTTCAATCACCACACCTCTCTCTTACCCTTTCATTACTCACTCGATCAAAATACCTCACACCACATATTGTCCTCAAACATTTCATTTCCAACACATCCACCCTCCTCCGCACAACCCTATCTGCAACCCATGCCTCGCAACCACATAACACTGTTCGACCACTATTCCTTCAAAGATACCCATTTTTGCTCTCCGAGATAACGTTCTCGCCTTCCACACATTCTTCAACTCTCCAAGAACCTTCGCCCCCTTCCCCATACACGCACATATACATATGTATAGATATACATATCAACATGTACACATATACATACATATACATTACTACACATGTATATATTCACACTTGTTTGCCTCCATCCAATCCTGGCGCTACCCCGCCCCACAGGAAACAGCATTGCTATCCCTGCTTCAGCGAAGCAGCCTCAGGAAAACAAGACAAAAAAGGACACACTCAGTCTCTAGCTATCATGTGTAATGCATCGAAATCACAACTCCCCATCCACATCCAGGCCCCACAGACCATTCCATGGGTTACCCCAGGTCTTTCACATGCCTTGGTTCAGTTCATTGACAGCACGTCGACCCCGGTATACCACAACGTTCCAATTCACTATTCTTTGCACGCCTCTGACGCTCCTGTTGCGTACCTGTATATCCATGTGTATGTGAGCAGATGTGCCTTTCTTTCTTTGTTTCCTAACACTATCTTGCTCATACGGGAAACAGCGATCAAGTATGATTTCTTTTTTTATACTTGCTCGTCGTTTCTCACTTTGGTGACGTAGCGCCAGAAAACTGATGAAGAAAGGCTATGATTATATATATATATATATATATATATATATATATATATATATATATATATATATGTCGGATATATGTGTCGGAGGTGGAGGGAACGAGGAGAAGTGGGAGACCAAATTGGAGGTGGAAAGATGGAGTGAAAAAGATTTTGTGTGATCGGGGCCTGAACATGCAGGAGGGTGAAAGGAGGGCAAGGAGTAGAGTGAATTGGAGCGATGTGGTATACCGGGGTTGACGTGCTGTCAGTGGATTGAAGCAGGGCATGTGAAGCGTCTGGGGTAAACCATGGAAAGCTGTGTAGGTATGTATATTTGCGTGTGTGGACGTATGTATATACGTGTGTATGGGGGGGGGGGCATTTCTTTCGTCTGTTTCCTTGCGCTACCTCGCAAACGCGGGAGACAGCGTTTTTTTTTTTTTTTTTTTTTTTTTTTTTTTTTTTAAAAGAAGGAACAGAGAAGAGGGCCAGGTGAGGATATTCCCTCAAAGGCCCAGTCCTCTGTTCTTAACGCTACCTCGCTATCGCGGGAAATAGCGAATAGTATGAAAAAAAAAAAAAAAAAAAAAAAAATAAAAATAATATAATATATTGATAGTGATTTCCATCATTATCGATAATGATATACTTCGAACTTTTATAACTCGAATCTGTAAATTTTAGCAATAACTTGTCTAAAAAAAAATGTCACGCCAGCACACTATGAAGTTTAAGTTGCGTTCTCTGTTCATGGCGTCAATAATAATGTATTCAAAGATGTACAGACAAAATGTGACGGAATAACCATACATAATATGCTCTGAGAACATATCAACGGGTTACAAGGTGTTTATGAGCAATGAATGTGTAAATATAATCGATTTACTGCTGGAATGTTGCACCTTCATATCCAAGCAATGCTCGAACAACAATATTTAATTGGTACTTTTATCACCGACATGAAAGTAGGCCTATCCTGGTCCAAATTTTCGAAGCAGTTGCTATCGTCACTATATGGCAAAATAATTTTTAATGCTAACCTTATCACTCACTAGCACTTTCCAAATATCAGCAGAATATGATGCTATTCGCATCCAGCCTTCAGTCACCTTTTGAAACCGAAACAATGCGAGATACGAAGGGGTGTGGAGGCGTGATTCTTACTTTTCTTGCTATTAAACTGTATACTTGTGCCAGGTACAGAATTTGTCGTCAGACCACGAACAGCACACGTCCAGCAGCGTGTCCCTGCCCGGAGGCAGGTTGCCATTACTACTTTAACGCTCTCTTCTCCTGTTCACCCATATCTACATTTCCCCGAGTCTGTAGTTTTTCATATGATACCTTTTCTCTAAAAAAAAAAAAAGCGGTAGTCATATTCAAAGTTTCTCTTAACCCGCTAAAATGACGACAAAGAATTTGGACTTCGGCAGAATCTAGTAAGGTGTGGCGTAGTACAACCGACCAATGAGAACGCGAATTTTATGCGAGGAATGTATCCTCTAACTCGTCTGGGCCAATGAGAATCGTAGCTTTATCTAGGGATACGTCAAGGCGCAGTAACATCGGTGTTGCTTACAGGAGGCAACATGAAGAAACCCGCCCAGGTGTCATGTTTTCTAAGTTCAAACATGAGCAACACGCAAGGCGAGTTGTGAGTGCCTAGGAACATGACAACGGCGACTCCCTCTTCTAACCCCCACCCTCCAGGAAATATTTCGTGACGTCAAAGTGTGATTAAAGCTCAACAAAACTGCAACGAAGCAATTAAGGAACTACACAAGTACGGTTAATCTTGCCATAACGAGTAGAATGGAATCTGTAAATATGCAGACTGTTCATCCATATGAATGAACCCTACGGTATCAGAGTACAACATTTTTGTTCATGATATACATTATATAGTAGATTAGAACTATCATGCTTTAAGTGTGTGATTGGCACAGTAACCACAAAATAAAACAGACCGAGATTACTCGGCATACTGGAAAAAATGGTAAATTTAGCGAGTTTCTCCTAATATAGTTCGTTTCAATGAGTAAATTTATAGTGAATGTGAAAAAACTGATTTGTAGTCTTGTATAGGAATATATTGTATATTTGCGTGTGTGGACGTATGTACATGTGTATGGGGGGGGGGGGGTTGGGCCATTTCTTTCGTCTGTTTCCTTGCGCTACCTCGCAAACGCGGGAGACAGCGACAAAGTATGAAAAAAAAAAAAAAAAAAAATATATATATATATATATATATATATATATATATATATATATATATATATATATTATCCCTGGGGATAGGGAATTAAGAATACTTCCCACGTATTCCCTGCGTGTCGTAGAAGGCGACTAAAAGGGGAGGGAGCGGGGGGGCTGGAAATCCTCCCCTCTCTTTTTTTTTTTTCCCAAAAGAAGGAACAGAGGGGGCCAGGTGAGGATATTCCAAAAAAGGCCCAGTCCTCTGTTCTTAACGCTACCTCGCTAACGCGGGAAATGGCGAATAGTTTAAAAGAAAAGAAAAAAGATATATATATCTATCTATCTGTCTATATATATATATATATATATATATATATATATATATTTATTTATTTATTTATTTATTTTGCTTTGTCGCTGTCTCCCGCGTTTGCGAAGTGGCGCAAGGAGACAGACGAAAGAAATGGCCCAAGCCACCCCCATACACATTATATACATACACGTCCACACACGCAAATATACATACCCATACATCTCAATGTACACACACACACATATATATATATATATATATATATATATATATATATATATATATATATATATATATATATATATATATATATATATATATATATATATACACACACAGACACATACATATATACCCATGCACACAATTCACACTGTCTGCCTTTATTCATTTCCATCGCCACCCCACCACACATGGAATACCATCCCCCTCCCCCTCATGTGTGTGTCATGTATATACACACACGTCCACACACGCAAATATACATACCAATACATCTCAATGTACACATATATATACACACACAGACACATACATATATACCCATGCACACAATTCACACTGTCTGCCTTTATTCATTCCCATCGCCACCCCACCACACATGGAATACCATCCCCCTCATGTGTGCGGGGTAGCGCTAGGAAAAGACAACAAAGGCTTCATTCGTTCACACTCAGTCTCTAGCTGTCATGCAATAATGCCCGAAACCACAGCTCCCTTTCCACATCCAGGCCCCACACAGCTTTCCATGGTTTACCCCAGACGCTTCACATGCCCTGATTTAATCCACTGACAGCACGTCAACCCCGGTATACTACATCGATCCAATTCACTATTCCTTGGCCGCCTTTCACCCTCCTGCATGTTCAGGCCCCGATCACTTAAAATCTTTTTCACTCCATCTTTCCACCTCCAATTTGGTCTTCCACTTCTCCTCGTTCCCTCCACCTCCGACACATATATCCTCTTGGTCAATCTTTCCTCACTCATTCTCTCCATGTGCCCAAACCATTTCCAAACACCCTCTTCTGCTCTCTCAACCACGCTCTTTTTATTTCCACACATCTCTCTTACCCTTACATTACTTACTCGATCAAACCACCTCACACCACACATTGTCCTCAAACATCTCATTTCCAGCACATCCACCCTCCTGCGCACAAATCTATCCATAGCCCACGCCTCGCAACCATACAACATTGTTGGAACCACTATTCCTTCAAACATAGCCATTTTTGCTTTCCGAGATAATGTTCTCGACTTCCACACATTCTTCAAGGCTCCCAGGATTTTCGCCCCCTCCCCCACCCTGTGATTCACTTCCGCTTCCATGGTTCCATCCGCTGCCAGATCCACTCCCAGATATCTGAAACACTTTACTTCCTCCAGTTTTTCTCCATTCAAACTTACCTCCCAATTGACTTGACCCTCAACCCTACTGTACTTAATAACCTTGCTCTTATTCACACTTACTCTTAATTTTCTTCTTTCGCACACTTTACCAAACTCAGTCACCAGCTTCTGCAGTTTCTCACATGAATCAGCCACCAGCGCTGTATCATCAGCGAACAACAACTGACTCACTTCCCAAGCTCTCTCATCCACAACAGACTTCATTCTTGCCCCTCTTTCCAAAACTCTTGCATTCACCTCCCTAACAACCCCATCCATAAACAAATTAAACAACCATGGAGACATCACACACCCCTGCCGCAAACCTACATTCACTGAGAACCAATCACTTTCCTCTCTTCCTACATACTATTCGCCATTTCCCGCGTTAGCGAGGTAGCGTTAAGAACAGAGGACTGAGCCTTTGAGGGAATATCCTTACTTGGCCCCATTCTCTGTTACTTCTTTTGGAAAATTAAAAAGTGAGGGGAGGATATCCATTCCCCGCTCCCTCCCCTTTTAGTCGCCTTCTACGACACGCTGGGAATGTGGGAAATATTTTGTCTCCTATCCTCAGGGATGATATATATATATATATATATATATATATATATATATATATATATATATATATATATATATATATATATATATCCCAGCATAAGCTAAGTATCCAATTCATCGACCAGCCACTCGGGAAGATGAACGGCTGGGTTGACGGGACCAACTCCCTGGCAGACTGAGAAATCGTTTCGGTCAGCAGTGTTAGCCGTTTTTTCAAAGTCCATTGTCCTTTGTTCCTCAGCTTTGCCGTTAATTAACTGGTTCAATAATCTGTTTATGCCGTCATCAGATCAGACTCATGATTTTGATTGTAATAACTATAAACTACATGTATATTTTGACTATATGTGTCTTTTCCCACATTTTCGCACTTTTGCTTCAGATGTGACTTCAATTTACAGATGATTATTAACTTTATAATTTAATTATTACAATTTTAATCATTTGTTGTTTTATTATCTTTGTCTTCAAATACAGAACTGTTTAACCTGAAAGAATAATACTGCAGCGATGTTGCAGTTTAGCCCAGTTTATTCATAACCGAATTTTAGAAAACAACGCATTTGTAGCACGGGGGAAAGCCCTATATATAACCATTTTGCAAGAAAGGAGAAAGATGGTGAAGGTAATAAAACGAGGGTGTGCAGTACAAATACTATCTGCTCGGAGGTGCGCATCTTTTCCACCTGTTGCAGCTGCACCGGATCGAACAAAAGCCTCCGACTTGCATGAGCCCTGGTCGAGGCTTCATGACGGGTTGCATTGCATCGCAGCTCTTTGGCGCAATACATTTGACGAATGAAAACCTTGTCTCTCGTCTCTTTATGATGTACGGAAGGAACCTATATTTCCACAGCATCAAAAAGTCTGAAAGGATTACTTCCACATTTGTCTGGGACAAAACGAACACACGTGTGGCATTGCGTCTCTCTCTCTCTCTCTCTCTCTCTCTCTCTCTCTCTCTCTCTCTCTCTCTCTCTCTCTCTCTCTCTCTCTCTCTCTCTCTCTCTCTCTCTCTCTCTCTCTCTCTCCAACTCCCGTTGTTCATCCTGGGAGACTGAACGAAAATTGGTCTCAAGGCCAGCAGGCGGCGTGCGCCTCGTCATGGTACACGCACAAATTCCTCCCTCCCGCTTGTCAATAACTGGTGTTTGGTTCACATTATCGCGCAACTGTCTATATAAACTTTGCGAACTCTGGCTGTATGTATTGTCAGACTGATTCACACGGAATTCATAAGATCAAAGAAAGTATTCCTTAACAGGATTTTGATTTCTGCGTGCTTAGATACGTGCTTAGATACGTGCTTAGATATAGAATATCTTATCTTCGTGTTGTCCTTTTTGTTTATAAGCTACTCTTATTGTTTGATTTGTATAAACGTCACAGGCACCTAAGGTATAAATTTCGTGTGTTATAAACCTTCACTTATATTGCTAAGGTAATGTATTTACAGTTTTAATTCTTATAAAGTAATCAGGTACAGCTTACTTGAAAAATTTGAATTGACTATAGAAATAAGCCCCCAGTTTCTCTCCACTGGGAGCTACCAGTGAACAAGAGGACACTCTAACATGAATCATCTATAAAAAGTAATTCTGAACGAGGCAAATACGGCTCATCTGAAGATTCCAATTCACCAACGCTAAACAAGGCTGTTTGGTTAGATTAGGTTAGGGTTGTAACGTGACCATATCCGACTTGACAGAATAGATCAATGTGGATGAGGAGGGTATCTGATTATCTAAAAATGCTTTATGATAACAGTGGTCGTATGGGTGGCAGGTCATGGGGGAGAAATGCATGCATAAGCACGATGTTACAGCCTTTTTTGAGCACGACGGTTCGACTCTTTAAACTTGACGGCATGACCACTGAGCTTAACGGTACGACCAAAGACCCTGATAAGCTTATTAGGGGTCTTTGGGTACGACCATCTACAAGCGCTACTACACGACCGATTTAAACATATTGTGACAATTGAACACGACGGTTGACCCCAGAGCTCGATGGGAAGGATCCTATAGTAAAGCGACGACAATTTTGATGGCTTGGCCTTTGTTTTAACTCATAGATTCAGGTCCTGGGTTGCTCTATTAAACCTTGTACACGTCGTGTAACAAGGATCGGAACACGTGCTAAAAGGGTGCCAAACCTTAATAGACCATCAGATGCTTGATGTTCATTCCAGTACGCTATATATATTAACTGAAGTCACATTCGATGAAGCAGTACATGAAAATTGTGTAGGGTACTTTTTACGATGTTCATAAGTTGCTAGAATGGGGGGGGGGGGCTGTTTACTATGGGCTCGGACCGGATCGATGCGGTTTCGGTGCAGACCTGCAACTTGGGGGGAAAAAAGAGATGTCATGATGATGCAATAGTAGCTTCATTCCGAACAGTCTGGTAGTGTGTAGGTCAGTACAACACATGAGGCACATAGTATCAGTGCATTAATTATTTAGTTGAAGTTTATTGTGATTCTGAGCTACTCCCCCGAGATGCTTTGGTGATTACTACTTGCCTTTAAGTAAACGAAGAAATTGTAGATCGAATCTTCGAGATTCCGTTTCTTTATATTTTAGACATGAAAATTGGTCAAAATTGTGTACCTTTACCACGTAAGTGATGTATGAAAGCGTTAAACGAGGATTCTTTGTGCTACAATTAAACTTTTGGTGGCCCATGGGTAAAATAAAATTTTCCATCTAACAAGATTCTAATCCTCGTCCAGTTTTTAGCTACCAAGACAAAATTAGCTACAGATATTTTGATTTCTAGCTCTCGGTGTTCTCATTTTCATATCCAGAAATAAGGAGTCGGATCCGTCTCGAGTAAGTTGTTTTGCTGATATCTGTTAGGTCATCTTACAACAGTGTTGGGCATCCCTCTGTTAAGTCTTACTGAGCCGTATTATGTACAATTCTGCCAGAGTATTGCGTGTAGTGATGTGTGATTCGGGGGTTCCTTGTGTGTTTCCATCGTGCATAAAGGCGCTGCTCGCTCTGCATGGAAGCGCTGCTTTTATCTTCGTAAAATCTTCCGATAACGTATCGAGAAACAATGACATCATGTATGTATAGACTGTAGTCACAGTATCTATCGAATTTTTTCTTATTGGACTATTGAAGTAATTAGAGGTTGTTGAATTAACATGCCTTTGCATATGAATAATGCAGATTGACTGAATTGTGCCTGCGATTAGAGTGCATATGGGATTTCACAGTGGCAAGTACCGGTATATCTTTTGGAGATGATCTACATACTAGATCATGTGTCCTAGTGAAGGGACATACACCTGTAAAATCTCTTAGAATAATTCCATGAAAGATGGAATGACGGCAAATCAATTGTTTTCTCAAGCATTATCAAAGTATCTATATTTAAATAGTTTTATCCTCCTAAGTCGCAAGCACCAACAGAATAGTATGAACAGAAACGAAGTGCGCTGGAAAGTATCACTCAGCAGAAGTGAATTCTTATTGGTCGAGCTGCACGACGAGACGAGTCATGGTGAAACCTAGAGTTCTGATTGGCTGTAGGTACTGAGGCGCACTAGCACAGGAGTAATACCAATATAATAATCATATCGCATGGAAATGGCAGTTTCCCTGCAGTACATCTCGATTAATGTCATCGAAAATTATCGATATGGACGTATATAACCTACCCAAATTGTTAGATATGACCGGGGAACGTAAGACGGCACAGAACTATGTTGGTAGCACTGACTGTTCACGGGGGATCGGGGAGACTGTGCTGTACGTGTGCTGGTCGTGAACTGGTAAAGGAAGTCTTCGGTGGCTGCGAATCCTAGTGTTGTCGTCTACTCCCACGCTATTTAACCGCCTCCAGTACTTTCACCAGACTACGGGTTAGTGATGACTGTATGTAGATTCCATGCTGACCTCTTTCTGATTTCGTCATTCTCGGGGGAAAGAGAAATTCACTTGTGAAATTTACAGCTGTATATCGCGAGAGAGAGAGAGAGAGAGGGGAGAGAGAGAGAGAGAGTAACGATTTAGAGAAGTATTTTCCGTGAATTTTGAGTTTGAAATAAGGTGATGCTTTAGATTGGAAAAGGGGATGAAAATGTCAAGAATGCTGAAATTTTTTAAGTCATGGTGATGATCCAGCGATGGTAATGCTTATACTGTTATGGGGGACATCTCCCGGTATCATATTAAAAGACTTATTAAATATTGTTGCTTGGTCTTTTTACATCACTTATTTGGGCGGATTCTTGAGATTTTTTTCCCCATGTAGGATTCTCATGGTAGTAAACATATATTAAGCCACTGACCAAGAAATCTTTTGACTAACGTGTATGGTACAAAGTGAGGAATATGATGGGTGTGCAACTCACGGGCACATGTTCGGTCGTGAGTAGCTGGTAAGGCAGTTAAAACGCAGTTACTCTAGCTGTTCATCTCTTGGTGTTGCTTGTCTAATGGGTACCCGGCATATATATATATATATATATATATATATATATATATATATATATATATATATATATATATATATGTATGTATTATAATTAAAGTTTCATGTCAGGGCATGTACAAGTACCTATTGGGTTTTGGTGAAACACGTATCATTCAACTTTTATATAGTATAAGTGTGGGAATGGTAATTTGGAGATAATACTTTTTTCTCTGGAAATTAAATGTGATAACGTAAACCAAGATGATCAGGGAGAATGTGGTTACTTGATACTTAAGTATCAGTCAACAAAATGTACGAAAACCTCACAGAGGGGGTCGAACTTTTTCTGCATTTGTTATTATCATTGAGTTATACAGGAGACATTGATGTCGTCATCTTCTGCCATCCATGTTGGTTGGTGCATGTTGTTGGAAGAAGTAAACACATTCCATCATGTATCAGTCTGCCAACAAACAAACCATTCAACTGAGTGCAGACAATATTGTAACATTCACCTTGCTTTAAATATCATCTCAAATAGGTTGAATTTATGTTGGAAGGGTGGGGAATTAAGGTTAGGTTTTTAGTAATGCTAGAGTAGTATGGTTGCACCTCAGAAATAGCTTGGATTTTGAACGAAACGCGTATCAGTGGACTAATTATATACCTAGTTGAAATGATTTATATTGGGGAAGCGAGACTTGGAGCATTATTTTATCTAATAATAGAGAGAACTATAATGATCAGGGAAGGCTGGGTGGGGTGGGGGAAGCTAATGAGATACGTGTAAAAATACAGGAAACCACTGGATACCTCACCTAACTTTCCGTAGTAACCTGAATTTACTTTGCATTTGATGTTAATTGGAAATATATGTGAATTTTGGTGTCAAGGCACTTAGCTGCGTAGAGGTTTTCTTCGCCAGCTGTGTGCCTCCAGTGCATGCAGCCTTGCACCCATGCAACGGAAGTAGGGTGATAAGTGTTGCTCTGGCATGTTTGGATGATCACACTTGGAAATGACTAAATCTCACTTCGTTGGTGAAGTTATGGTCAGCTGTTAATTTCTTATAGTCTTATATTTCGCCTCGCCTTTCTTTGATCAATGTAGCTGTTCTTCATTGGTTTATTGTTCAGACGACAAATTGAATGCTCTAAATCATGTATATTACGTTATTGATATGTTTGTAATATATCCTAGAATTATTTCCGAAGTATCCACACCCTAGAACTTTACCACATTTGCTGATTTCTAGGTGTGTTGTATTTTGGTAATTTGGCTTTTTATGTTGGAAGTCTTACATATTCTCGGAGCTGGATTTTGATGACAGTAGCATCATTGGATTTATTACACTGAGGAGTTGATATTAAGTGCTATTAATGACTTTCCTAAACATATGGTGACTTTACCCTGAGGTCTTGGTACTTTAAATGGATTTGTTTTGAATTATAATGAAGGATTTGAGAGTTGCTTATTACCAATATTATTCGGTAATTTATCATAGAGCATACTTGCATGTTCTGGTTTATAAATTTAGACATAAGTGGTACTACTGGATTCACATTAGATTTTGTATAGTTAATACAAATGAGTTTTTAAATGTTGCACTTTCTACACCTAGTGTATTTCATACAACGTGGGCAAACCTTTGAATTAGGGGGAAATTCCAGGTAAAACCACTACATCAAATGCTTAGTGTTTAGTTGGTTGGTATCCCTTTTGTTAAAATTTGCTATTTAGAACAGATGACTATAGCATCCCAAAGTAATTTGCAAGTGTTTTCCTGCCTTGGTTGACAGTAATTGCAAATGACTATCTTAAAGACATGAGTAAAAGAACATGCACTTAGTGCTTTTTTTCATCTTATAGATCTGTTTATAAGCTGAATAAAGCAGAGAGAAAGGATTTGTTGCCTTTGTTGTTTGTCAGTGAATAATTTCTCTTGTTATTGGGAATACCTATTGCTCAGGATGCTGCCAAGCATTGTAGCATTTTAGCATTTGAAAGGTAGACATGCTGAATGTGAGTCTTGCTCTTACAAATGTGTTTAGTGGGTTGAAATGTTTTTAGATGTAAGGGAATCTAATTACAACATAAGGTGATGTGTGCTGCACAGGGTTAGAATCAAATATAGAAATTGAAATTCACTTTCACCTCCTAAACTCAATGCATGGTGCTGTTCATTGAAGTGCATGCCCTTCATTATGAGTAAAGTTGTTACTAGACCCCTATGTGTCAACTTGAGTATTAAGTAAACCAAATGATTTTTTGTTGAAGTCATTTTACATTATTATTTATAAAGAAAAAGTATGGCTGAGAGAACAGAAGATGGTGTGTAGAAATGGTATGGACATAATATGTTAGGTTAGTAAAGATATTCTTGATGCTTCCTTGCTGGTGTTGAGAATAACAAATAAGTTTGAAAGAAGAAATATTGTTAAAAAGTCTTAAAGCCACACTTAAAATTCCTTTTTTATGCATTAGACAATGATTCAGTGAAAGTGGAATGAACACCAAAAAGCTGGAATGTCATCTTCTTTATGAATTATTGCATGTTTTTATCTTACACAAACCAATGGGAAAAATATCTGAAAGAGAATGCACATTTTAGGTGATAAATTTTGATGAGTGATGCCACTGGTTAAAGTGTGAGACTTTAGTTGTATTACTTTCTGTTTCCACAATTTCGAGGCTTCACAATTTGGGCAGTTCCTTGAAATATGGAAATTGTAGGCACAAGCACTCTTACAAAAAAATCAATGTAAGGATGATTCATACCACTCTTGTTAAAATATATAATTTTAGAGTAGGATAGATGCCTAAAGCATGCTCAAGTAATATAGAAATATTGAATATTACATAATGACCATCTTGCAGATGTAGAAGATGAACATCCTCCTGGGGCTTGCTTGGATTCAGTAGAGTGTTATTCAGTTTGTAAATCAATATTCAACTGAAAGATGTTGTAATAAAACAAGATTGCATGCCTTTTTGGGTCCAGGAATGGCAAATTTCCATTACTATTGATGAAATGCTCTTCTTTTTTATCCTTGTGTTCCCGAAGTGGCACCAGGAACAGGTGAAGTGGCCTCTTTCCCTGGCACCTACTCTGTAGCAGTCATGTAAATTCTCAGTCTTGCATTTCTCTTGGTTAAGCTCAGATGTCTGTGAAAATAAATGGATCGAAATGCTGCATATGACGTGGGGACTTGTTTCGCACAGGGGTCAGAGTGTTTTATGATTTTAGATTTCTGAACTTACGGTTTGCTTCATGAGCCTAACATTGCATGGCGCTATCATTGGAGTGCATCTCCTCATTAACAACAAACACACATCAACTGTAACAGACAGGCTAGTTGTCTCTTTGTAATTATGTTGTTTTTAAATTGCTTAATTGTTATCTAACCCACATTTTCCCCTCTCCCTGGTCACTTTATCATTGATGAGTTGTTTGATACTGAATGAGAAGTTATATGAGTTAAGATGGAAAATTTGACTTTCTAAACTCATTCTTCATAGTAAAAACAAAGATTCCATTAGAGTAGAACAGCATTCATAAACCTGGATTTTTTTGTTAATGGCTCCAGTCATAGACAAAAGTCCTTATCAAGGGCAGGCCTTGATTAGAATAGAGAGAATTATGAAAGGGAAAATGAAGTTATAGATAAGGGAAAATATTTATGAATTTAGGAGGAAGTGAAAAACTTCTTGTGTGATATGTGTTAGATCATAGTTTTTGGGAAAGACGTGAGAAGGTAGAGAGTTTCAAAGTTTCAAGGTGTAGGGAAAGAAACATTTATTGAAACAGCCCACCCTTGAGTTGCCAGTGGCCACACAGTATCTTTCTAAGACTGTTACTTTCATGCTTGACTGCAGTTTCCTGCTGTAGTGAGGTAGCACCAGGAACAGGTAAAGAAAAGACCTCATTCCCTCACATCCATTCTCATGTAGTCATGTATTATACAGTGAACCTACTGCCCACAGTCCACAACCAGGGCCCACAGACCCTTATGCTGTGTGTACCTCCTACCCTCTTGAATGTTCAGCCCATAGCACTCAAAATTTTATTCACTGCAACCTTCCATCTCCAATTTAGTATTTCTCTTCACCTTGTCCCCTCCACTTGACAAAAATCCTCTTTGTCAGCATTTCATTCTTTCTTTCCATATGTCTATACCATTTTAGTGCACCCTCTTTAGTTCTTGCAGCCTTATTCTTCTCATTACCACACCTCTCTTTCCCTATCATTTCTCATTCATTTAACCCTCTTCACACCACACATTGTCTGCAAACATTTCAGTTCCAACACATCCACCCTCTTTCATGTATTTTCATCAATAGCCCATGCATCACATCTGTGCAACAATGTTGGAACAACTATACTTTCAAATGTATCCATTTTTGCCTTTCCAGATGATGATCCTTTCACACACTCTCTTATTACCAATAAATAATTTGATAGTGAGGAGGGTTATGAAAGAAAGGGAAAACATGTTAAATGATAATGATTATTATTATAATAATGATATTGATTATAGATGCAATTGGTTAGAAACAAGTTGCTGGTCTGAAATTATACTAGTGATGGCAAATGTAATTAGATAAAAACAAATTGCCTGTCTGAATGCTGGGCACAGAGCATTTGGTGTGAAATTGTCAGTATCCTTTATAATTGAGAAGATAGGATCCCTAGATGGTACCACGCATTATCTTATGGTACTTTACCTTATGAAGATATTGTATATCCCTCCATCTGTATCTCTGATGCCCATTCCTGATCTGATAAAGATCCTGTCTATCTCTTCATCTATTTCTCTGATGCCCTTTTGGGAACTACCTCAGAGGGGTGGCCATGGCAAAAGTCTCCATAACTTGTGAACTCTAGTGCCATTTCTTATCCTTAGTGCCTCATCCTAAACAAACCACTGGCAGAGGGCATCTCTAGTACAGTCTTTGTAGAGGCTTTTACTTAATATACTTACTAACTACTATCTAATGTTCCAACCTACATTTTTTGGCTAATGCTCACTCCTAAATGTTCCCACCTACTACTTATACCTGACGTTCCTGTTCAATGTTCTTACCTACTACTTCTGTGTAGTGATCCTACCATTTTGCCAGAAGGCAGAGCTATCGCAAAGTACTCAACACAGGAGAAGCTAGAATTATGAAGAATGAGTTCTTTGGGTTAGGTTTTGTTAAGTGTTATGTGTGATGAGGAGAGATTGTATGTTTGTGGACAGAATGCTAGCAGTTTGATTGTGGGTGAGGCAGAAAGACAGCTGCCTGGGTCAGAAGAGTGCAACTTGACAACCACTGATGCTGGTTCACTCTGCAGCTGTCACCAAACCTCCTCATACCCAGGCAGGTAGTACTAGTAATATTTCTCCCTGTTGGTTGCTGCCTGCCACCTACTACCAACCTGTGAAGATAATGACCACTGGTTTTAAGCCTTCTATATGGTCAGCTTTGATCTTGATGGTCAAATTAGAGATCGGGGCGCTGGTGCTTTAAAGTCATGGTGTATGCTTTCTTCACTCCACTACTTTTCAAGGTTGTTCTTAAGCAGTCCAGGGATGGAGCATTTGAACAGAGATACTGATAATTTTTTCCATGCTTTTGCCAACCTGACTGATGTTTCTTTTCCCTTGGGATTCCTCTTCCATTGTTGGTGAAATAACTTGATATCATGACCTCAGTTTTCCCTTTTCTCAGTACAAACTGACTGCAGTTACAAAAACTGGCAATATCCACATCATATATACCTGTATATATACATCTTAAAGGCTTCAGCCATACTCCCTCTCACTCTTCTCTATGCCAGCATTGGTAATTTCAATTCTTTTTTTGATTTAGGTACAGTAGATGTTTCATTGGTGTAACATGTGATTGAGTCTTCTCTGAACAGTCTTGAGGGCCATGATGTTTTTTTGTACGTATGGTTCTTAGTCAGAGTTTCCTTTTTCAAGATGTCTCACCAAAGACTTACAAAGCAGTTTTAAATTTGTTTCATGTGCATATATGAAGGGTTTTCTTGTTAAGTTAAAGATATTACTGGCTTGGTTAATCTTCTTTTTAACATGAATATCAAATTCATATTTTCATTTATTTAATATCAGTAAAGTATTAAATCTGGTGAGCCAGGTTCATTAGAAAACTTGTAAGTACATGTTTTCTCCCTTGTGCATAACTAAACTCCATTCACATAGGAAACGTCAATTATGCCCCGCCCACAATTATTGCTTTGGCTTATGATTGGTTGAGTCAATCAATCTCTGACTTCTTTGTGGGAATCCCTTGCAAATATTTTCAGGCATTGATCATTTTACAAATATGTACCTTTAAGCTATATAAGGCACAATTGTATTATTGCTATGTAAAGCTGAATAATCTGGCATGGTGTTTGTGGCCATTTTACTCTTTATTTCCTAAATAATAGCTTGATTCATATGCAAAGAACTTTAATTACCTTAGCCAGTCACAAGCCTCTGTATACAAGTGGGTGGGGTTTATTTGTCATTTCTATGTGAACAGAGTTTAGCATAGTGACACATTTTTCTTGGTGAAATTCAGTATCCACTCCTTGCAACTGATACATGCTTCAATGGAGCATAACATGGCCCTCTTTATTTGAGTTGGTTTTAAAGATTTTAGTATTATATGCAAATGGGGCAATTTCTGAGTTGATATGGATAGGCAAATCACTGATATCAATTATAGCAATTAGAGAAAGAAGAGGACCATGTACTGACCCCTGGGATTTTCCAGTAGATAAATCTTTCCTGGATGATTCTCTCCCTTTTACAGTCATTTTATCTTTTGTTTTCAAAAAAGTTCAAGTAGTTAAATCTATTCTGATTGATTCTTGGCCATTTCCAGTCATTTTATCTTTTGTTTTCCAAAAAGGAAACTGCCCAACCAAGAATAGGGTAACAAATATCTGCAGATTTAGTTAAAATTCATTTGTGTTGAAGTTTATCAAAGGCCTTCATGAAATGGAGTCATGTACTTACACTCCACTTGTCCTTCATCTAAAGAAGCACCTGGTTAGCTGCTCTTGTACTGATGAGACCAAATTGTTTCTTATAGTTTGTACTGTTAAAGTGATAGGTCTGATTTGATGGTAAATTTCTATCCCCCTTCTTCCTGAATAGTGCTGTAATTTTTCCTTTCTTCCTTTCATTAAACACAACCTTTGCAAATATTTTTTCAAGAGATTAATGAATCTCCCATAAAGTTTCTCATAACAGTTTTAGATGAAAGTTGTTTAGGCCAGGAGTTATTGATCCATCCAATTTTTCCAGATATCTCTTTTTTCTAAATGTTTTATGAGTTTTTTGTTCCATTTTATGTATACTTTTTGGTGGTTCTTGTGTAAACAGTGCTAAAGAAACTTGCTAATTCATCTTTTTCTTTATCATTTTTAGTCTCAATTAATTAGAGTTGTCTCATTGATTATGTATGTATGTATGTATGGTTCATGGTGAAGTGCCTGAGGATTGGTGGAATGCATGCATAGTGCCATTGTACAAAGGCAAAGGGGATAAAGGTGAATGTTCAGATTACATTGGCATAAATTTGTTGAGTATTCCTTGGAAATTATATGGGATGTTATTGATTGAGAGGGTAAAGAAATGTACAGAGCATCAGACTGGGGAAGAGCAGTGTGTTTCAGAAGTGGTCAAGGATGTGTGGATCAGATGTTTGCTTTGAAGAATGTATGTGAGAAATACTTAAAAAACAGATGGATTTTTATGTAGCATTTGTGGATCTAGAGAAGGCATATAGTAGGGTTGATAGAGATGCTTTGTGGAAGGTATTAAGAATGTATGGTGTGGGAGGTAAGTTGCCAGAAGCTGTGAAAAGTTTTTACCAAGGATGTAAGGTATGTGTACGAGTAGGAAGAGAGGAAAGTGATTGGTTCCCAGTGAATGTCGGTTTGTGGCAGGTGTGCATGATGTCTCCTTGGTTGTTCAATTTGTTTATGGTTGGGGTTGTTAGGAAGGTGAATGCAAGAGTTTTGGAGAGAGGGGCAAGTATGCAGTCTCTTGTGGAAGAGAGTGCTTGGGAAGTGAGTCAGTTGTTGTTTGCTGATGATACAGCGCTGGTGGCAGATTTGGGTGAGAAACTGCAGAAGTTGGTGACTGAGTTTGATAAAGTGTGTCAAAGAAGAAAGCTGAGAGTAAATGTGAATAAGAGCAAGGTTATTAGGTTCAGTAGGGTTGAGGGACAAGTTAAATTGGAGGTAAGTTTGAATGGAGAAAAACTGGAGGAAGTGAAGTGTTTCATACATCTGGGTGTGGATTTAGCAGTGGATGGAACCATGGAAGCAGAATTGAGTCACAGGGTGGGGGAGGGGGCGAAGGTTCTGGTAGTGTTGAAGAATGTATGGAAGGCGAGAACGTTATCTCGGAGAGCAAAAATAGGTTTGTTTGAAGGAATAGTGGTTATATGGTTGCAAGGCATGGGCTAAAAATTGGGTTATGTGAAGGAGGGTGGATGTGTTGGAAATGAAGTGTTTGAGGACAATATGTGGTGTGAGGTGGTTTGATCAAGTAAGTAATGAAAGGATAAGAAAGATGTGTGGAAACGAAAAGAGCTTGGTTGAGAGAGCAGAAGAGGGTGTGTTGAAATGGTTTGGCCACATGAAGAGAATGAGTGAGGAAAGATTGAGAAAGAGGATATATGTGTCAGAGGTGGAAGAAGTGAGGAGAAGCGGGAGACCAAATTGGAGGTGGAAGGATAGAGTGAAAGAGATTTTGAGCGATTAGGGCCAGAACATACAGGAGGGTAAAAGATGTGCAAGGAATAGAGTGAATTGGAACGATGTTCTGTCAATGGATTGATGCAGGGCATGTGAAGCGTCTGGGGTAAACCATGGAAAGTTTTGTGGGACCTGGATGTGGAAAGGGAACTGTGGTTTCGGTGCAATACACATGACAGCTAGAGACTGAGTGTGAATGAATGTGGTCTTTTTTGTCTTTTCCTTTTGCTACCTCGTGGGGGATGCTATTTCATGCGTGGTGGGGTTGCGATAGGAATGGATGAAGGCAGCTAGTATGAATATTTACATATGTGTGTATGTATATGTCTGTATATGTATGTATGCATTGAAATGTATAGGTATGTATATGTGCGTGTGTGAGCGTTTATGCATACACATGTGTATGTGGGTAGGTTGAGCCATTCTTTCTTCTGTTTCCTTGTGCTGCTTCGCTGACATCCGAGATGCCAATTAAGTATAATAAAAAAAGTAATTGTCTCTTTGATATTATAAGGTCACTTAGACTTGGTTCATTTTGCTTTTGACCTCAGGCCATATCTTTAATGTGCTGAAACACAGACCTTCCCTGTATGACAGAACTTGAACTTCTCAAAGTTTACATTTCGTGTACATGTCCAGTTTTCCAGTCTACATATGTCTATATATCTGATGCCTGTTCCCTCCTTGAACCCCCTTTCGTGCTGCTTCATAGACTTCAGTGCCCTGCAATGTTTGCAAAGGCTCCAACGGATCGTTCTAACTGACATCTACTTGGTGCTCCTGCCTAATGTTCTGTCCTACTACTTTTACCTAGTGTCTTTACCTAATGCTCTTGCTTAAGTTTTCCTACTTACTACTTCTATCTATTGCTCCCAACATTTTGCCAGAAGGAAGGGCCAGTGCTCACCACAGGAGTATATTGAGTTAAGAAAAGTGAATTTTGTGAGTTAAGTGTTGCATTTGACAAGAAGAGATTGTATGTTTTGGACAGAATACCATTAGTCCATGTATTGGTGAGGCAGAAAGAAAAGACAGCTGCCTGAATCAGAGGAGAGAGACTTGACAACCACTGATGTGATGGGTAACTAAGCAGCCATCGCTAACCCTCCAAATACCAAGGCAGTTAGGACTGGTGATATAACTCCTTGGTTGTTAGCTGCCTACCAACTAGTTCCACTTTGTTTTTATACTTAAAATCACTAATAATAATGTGGTCAGGAGTAATGTTAGGACATCTACTGATGGAGGAGATGCCCTAAAGGTGGCTTGAGTCTGGAGTCACATTGCCAAGATTTCAGGGACTGGAGTGGTACACTTGTTGTCTAGTGGTGAGTCAGCTGCCTGACTGCTTTCCTATGTGGTACGCAAGTGTTTAAATGGTGACAAGGTCGGGTCTGGGAGGGTAGCAATTCCCAATGAGAATTAGAGATATTGAAACCGAATGTCACAAGCTTCTGACTTCTCTCAATGCTGGTGGACTGAGAGTGGCTCTTCTTATGCGAAGGGTAAAGCCATCTATGATTATTGTGGCACCTTTTGATCTGCCACCACTGAACATCAAGTGTGGTTTTCAGAGATTAACACTGCAGGTGCAGTTGTAGGTTGGGCCACAGAACACATTTCTCTGGGGATTATTAGGTAAGTTGAGGTCACATGCAGCCACCTGCCACCAAGTCAAGGTGTTGTCAATAAGGTGACACTTTGTGTAGCAACAGTGTGTCTCTACAAGTTGTAGAATTTTCTTTTATTCAGTTCCACATGTAGATTATCACATTGCAAACACACTTAATATAGGAAATGTAATTTAATATGATTGGGCATACTTTCACTTCATCAGGAGTGGAATTCTTCCCTCTGTAATGTTTTAGTGCCTACAACAGATGATGGAGTAAATGTCATTGAATGTGTATGTAAAGGACAAAAAAGAAAAGTATGAAATTGAAGTATGAATTTTATACTAACATATTTTTTGTTTACAGAGGTGTCTGGTGTTCGACAAGTATCTGCAGATCCAGTTCTCAATATAAGGCTTTGGTAAGACAGAAGTAACTGAGGTTAACATTCATAGAGAACAACACTGGAAGTAGATGAGTCTGTTTATGGTGGCTGGATGCCAGTAACCTGAGTTATTATGCCTGGAAGAAAGAAAGCTAAGGGTAGAGGTCGCCAGAATCAAAGTCGAAACAAAAGTCATAATCAGGTTGTCAGGCAGCCTAGTAAAGGACAATCAAATGATCAGCATTCTGATACAGACAGTCAAGCAAATGCTGTAGAAAAAGAGGATGTTTCTTCTGAAAGTGCCAGTAATGGTCAGTATGAAGATATTTCATCACAGGCAAGTGGACCACCAGAAGTCTTGAATCAGCACCAGTTGGAAGTAAAAGATGATGATGAACAAGAGGAAGAATCACAGATTGATGATACTAGCAATGATTGCAGTATTGATCAAGAAGATAGTAGTGCAGGTGTCTCATACCAAGTTACTGCACATGATGTTTTTGAAGAACATCAACCTGATGAAAATTATTGTGATGATCAACCTGATGAAAATTATTCTGATGATCAACAAGAAGACCAAGATAGCAAAAGTAACAGTCTTGATGAACAAGCGAAATTTGATGATACTTCAAATGAAAACTCTCCTCTAAAAAGTATGATAGAGCAACAGTACATTCAGAATATAATTGATGAGCAGCAGCTGGAAGGATCACTGCCTTTGCTTGTAAGGGAGAGTTTGTTTGCACAGATTGCTGCAAATAGCCCATATAAACGTGAACTTGAAGAATACTCACCACATCGACAAGACAAAAGGCCAATTAAACAGCAGCGTATTGAGCCAGATTGCAAGAATCACAGTGACAGTCAACAGGAGAAGCTTCATTGTGAATTGAAGCAAGAAGAGCAGGATGAAAAATGTCAAGACGATCAGTTACCTCTTGATGAGCAAGACTGCAACAGTAAGCATCATTTTCAACAAGAGTGTCAGCAGTCCTGCAGTAAGGATGTGCTGTTGTATAGTGATAAGGTGAAGCTGAGACAAGAAGGCATGGACAAGCAGTTGACCATAAAGACACATGAAGTAAGTCACATCAGAGAGGATGAAGTCCATAGTGATGAGAAAGATCAAAAGTCTTCGAATCAACATGATCAGCATTATGATGCAAAACAAGATGAGGAGGTAAAAGTTAAGAGTTATAAAGAAATTGAAACTAAATGCAATGAGCAGGTCATGATTAATCACGAAGAAGAGCAACAAGTGAGAAAAATAGAGGGGCATGATTCTATGCAAAATATACAGCTCAGTGCAAAGCAGAAAGGGGTTGACCATGCCGAAGAGGATGAAAAGCTCATTGCTCAGGAAATTGAACAGCCTGAAGCAAAGCAGAATGAGCATTTGAATTCTAAGGAAGATGAACAGCTTGCTACCAGACCAAATGAAGAATTAGCTGCTGAGCTTGATGAAAAGCTGAATGCAGAGCATGACGGTAAGCAAAATGAACAGTTTGCTACAAAGTTAAATGAAGAATTAGTTGTTGAGCAAGGTGAATTGCTTGATAATTTGATTGGAGAGGCTGATGCACAGCTTATTGAAAAGTCTGTTTCTGAGTCATGTGAAGAACATGATACCAAGCATTATGAATGTCCCACTGGTAAAGTAGATGATGAGTATGACATTAAGGTAAATGAAGGGCTTGATTCAGAACAGAGGGATCAGGTTGGTTTACAAGAAATTGATGAGTTTGATATAAAAGTAGATAATGAAATTGATGCTAAACTTATGGAAAAGCAACTGGAAGAGTTGAACTTGGTTTCAGATAATGCTGGGCATAATGATGAGTTTGATGTCAGACACAGTGAGGGTCTCCCAGATGAGATAAGTGAACAATATTGCATCATGAAGGCAAAAAAGCTCAACACAGAGGAAGTTGAAAAGCTTGGTGTTGAGCATATTTCAAAACTTGAAGCCAAGCAAAATGAACAGCTTGATGATCAGGAGAATAATCATCCTGTTAAGGAAATAGAGCAGCTCATTGCTAAGCAGATTGAACCTTTGGATGCCAAGGCAAATGACGAGATTTGTACAAGGCAGAAGGAACAGCAATTCACTAAGCAAAATAAACAATTTGATATCAAGCAGATATCACATCTTGATGGAAAGCAAAGTGAACATTGTATTATTGAACATATTGAATACTTTAATTTCAACCTGGATGAAGTTGTTGCTGCACAAAAGGAAGAGTTATATAGTAAGCAAATTGAAGAACGTGATGATCAGCAAAATGAGCAGATCTGTGAGAAACAAAATGACAAGCCTGAGGCAGATTTAGATTTGGAGTCTGATGTTAAAGAAAATGAAGACTTGGATGCAAAAACTATTGGAAAGCTGAGTGTTGTGTTAGATGATGCTATAGTATGTGAACAGCTCTGTCTTGAGCAAAATGAAGAGCTTGATGTCAGGGAGGATAAAGACCTCATTCTTAAAGAACATGAACCTAATGTCCAGCAAAGTGAAGAGCTCATTGTCGGGCCATATGAACTGTTGACTTTGAAGCCAAATGTACAGTTTAGTGTTAAGCAAAATGATGAGCTAGAAGTAAAGGTAAACAAATATTTTGATGGTAAGAAAAATGAAGTGCTTGAATATACAGTAAGTGATGATGTTGTTTACCTGAATCAACGATATGGTGAAAAGCAAAATGATGTTGATGTCTTCCTTAATGATAAACTGAGTTCAGAGGGAATTGAAGACGAGGATGTTAAGGTAAATCGTGGTGATCAAATTGAGCATTTTACTATTAAGAAAAATGAAGAAATTCGCGTTATTGCAGGTGCACAACCAAACGAAGATCTTGATTCTAAAAAAGTTGAAAAGCTTGGTAATACACAAGTCCAAGATACTGATTCTAAGCAATGCCAGGGGATAAATGCCTTGTACAAGAAAGAAGAGTTTAAAGAAATAGTACTCCATGAGACTGAAGGTAAGCAAGAGCAAGAGATTAATTGTAACCAGGACCAAGAGCTTGATGGTAAGCAAGACCAAGAGGTTTATGGTAAGCATGACCTAGAACTTGATGGTAAACAAGACCAAGAGCTTAATGGAAAGCAAGACCAAGACGATAATGGTATTCAGTACCAAGAGCTTGCAGGTACACAGGATGAAGAGCTTGGTGGTAAACATGGCCAAGAGGATCATGGTAAACAAAATGAAGACCTTGATGGCAAACAAGGCCAAGAGGCTCATGGGAAAGAAGACCAAGAACTTTATGGTAAAAATGACCAAGAGCTTGATAGTAAGCAAGACCAAGAGCTTGATAGTAAGCAAGACCAAGATGTTAATAGTAAACAAGACCAAGAACTTGATGATGAACAAGGCCAAGAGCTTAATGGTATCCAAAACCTAGACCTTGATGGTATGCAAGACCAGGGGCTTGATGGTAAACAAGACCAAGAGCTTGATTGTAAGGAAGATCCAGAGGTTAATGGCAAACAAGACCAAGAGTCTAATGGTAACCAAGATCTTGATGATGAGCAAGACCAAGAGCTTGCTGTTCTGCATTATCCTGAAGTTACTGTTCAGCAAAACCAAAGGGTTGAAGCTGATCAGAGTGAACTTTGCTTTTCTAAGCAGGTTGATATGATTGCATCTGATGAAGGTAAAGATTGTAATAGTAAACAAGACAAAACATTTGGCAATAAACAGAATGAAGAATATCGCAATGGTAAAGCAGATTGTCAGCTGTATGATAGAAAGCAAATGAAGTGTAGTGGTATGGGGGAACGTACCAACCAGCAGGACAGAGATAAGCAAGAATGTGAGCATAAAGGAAAATTTTCACAACAGGATCCTGTAGCAAACCGCTTGCTGCTAAGTGTAACAAAAAATAATGACTCTAAGACCAATAGTAACTTGAACAAAAGACATACGCAAGATTATTTAGGGATTGATGAGCCTACACATACTCATGAAAATCAGAAATACATATATCATCAAGGTGAGATTGAGTCTGCTGAGAACTATGATGATGAACAACATAACTGCAGTTTCCAGCAAACTGACCATCTTGCTTTTAACCAGAGTAAACAATATAATGGTGAACTAACCAAAGCACGTAACTTTAAGCAAAATGAAGAACGTCATGATTGTAAAGTTAATCAGTTTTATGCTGGTAAAGAAGATGAACCCACAGGAATAAATGAGTATGTCAACCAAGAGCAAGAAGGAAAGCAAGAATGTGAATTTAAGGAAGAAAAGCCACAACAGGAGGACCATATGCAGCGTGCTTTATGGAAGAGTCAATCATATGAGAAGAGTAGTCTTACAGACAGACAGCCAGAGTTGAATGATTATCACGATTGCAAAGATGTACAGCAAGAAGAGGTGAAACTTGCTGATAATTGTTATGATATACAGTATAACTTATCATGTTTTCATAAACGAGATGACCAGCAGAGTGATGTTAAGGAAATTCATCATCACAATAGCACACAGGTGTTGCAGAATAATCATAGTTTAGATAAGCATGAGTTTCTTGCTTGTGGACAAGCTGAAAAGGTTAATAATAAATATGAGATTAAGACAAGCAAACACGAAGAGAAGCAGGAATTTAAGCAAGATGATAGAGAAGGTGAAAGGAAGAGTTTCAGTAAGCAAAGCAATCAACAGAATGTCAGCAAGCAAGATCAGAATTTTCGTGTTAATCAGTATCGTGGGAAACAGCAGTATTCTTCACGGAAAGGTTTTCAAGGAGGCTACAATAAATCATGGAATAATCAAAAAGGTTATCAGCATGAATATCAACAGAAGTGGGATCAGAAGTATCATCGAGGTTACAGAAATTGCCAAAATAATCAACGTCATTACCATCAACAGCAGGCAAAACCTCAAGGAACTTCTCAGTCAGGGTAAGAAGTTTATTGTAGTAAATGTTGTATTTCAAATGGTTCTGAATCTTACCAGTAATAATTTTTGTAGTAAATATTGATGTTTTTCAAATGATTTTCGATCTTGCCAGCAATTATCTTTGTTATGTATCATATTTATTGTGTGCCTCACAGTTGAGTCTCGGACAGCTGATCAACAAAAGATTCATATGGGCATGACCATCAGAGATATTTGTCAGGAAACTGATGGGAATACATTATTATGGTATGCTATTGTATACATTGCTTGGTTCTAACCACATTGGTCATTATGTAGAGGGCTGTCACTGGCTGTTGTTGCATATATTGCATATATGCTAGTTTTGAAATGAACACACACACACACACACACACACACACACACACACACACACACACACACACACAGTGACACTCAATTTGTAATATATATGCTTCTTCTAGCATTCATCACATATTAGTAATTTGACGTGAGTGTATCCTTTGTTTCAGAGGATTGGTTTGTGGAGTGTGTGAAGAAAAGTATGATCGCAGAAACAGAATGCCCAGAAACTTGTATTGTGGCCATACAGTGTGCACTTCATGTGCCTGGAGATTATTAAAGCACTTTATAATTGTTTGTCCTCAGTGTAGAACGAAAACTTTGAGAGTTTCCTCCGCTGACAAGCTTACAATTAATATGCCCCTAATAGCTATTCTCACAGAGGAAGCATCAACAAAGCCTATTGTGCCAGTTAGCAACAATGAAGGACCTGAAAGTCAGCCATATTCAACTGAAGTGGGTGCCACTGGGGGTCAGCAGTTTGATTCATCACTTAAACATACTGAGAAAGCTATTGTAACAGTAAGTAACAGTGAACTTATGGGAAATCAGTCATATTGTAATGTGAATTATTCCACTGAAGAGAGTCATTCACTTTCATCATCAGTACGATCTCCTCATAGTAGTCGGTGTCTTGAAGTTGGAGTACATCCTACAGCTCATTGTGCAGTTTGTGATCAGTGGGTTTGTGATATCTGTGGCAGAATTGATCACCTTGAAAGGAAAGAGTGTGTTCTATTTCCACTCAAAGAAGCTTTGATGAAAATGAAGCAAGATAAAGAAAATATGTCAAAGGCAGTTAGTGAATCCCTCACAGTATCATTGAAAGAGATCAGATGTTATAGTGATCAGCTAGATATATTACTCTTGTCAATGCATGCAGCATTAGAGTGTCTTGGAAAGGAACAAGAATATCTCAGGAAAGCTTTACAGGAAGGCACACAAATGAAAAATAATTTGGAAGAAGTGGTGTCCAAATTGCCACATGTAAAAAACCTTCGAGAAGCATTAGCTTGTTTCCAGACAGTGGAGAATGATTATGCTGCAGCCTTTCAGTGGATATCATGTAAATCATACAGAGTTATTAATAATGATAAAGTGAAAAAAACTGGCAAGGTAAGCGTTACATGTTTTCATTACCATATTTAAAATACTTTATTTATTTATTTTATTATACTTTGTCGCTGTCTCCTGCATTAGTGAGGTAGCTCAAGGAAATAGATGAAAGAAAGGCCCAACCCACCCACATACACATGTATATACATACACGTCCACACACGCAGATATACATGCCTATACATATCAACGTATATGTATATAAACACACAGACATATACATATATACAGCTACCTTTTTCTTATTTATAAAGAAATTCATGAGTTAATGTATGAATTAATTTTTGCTTTGACGTAAAACTGTATGTTCATAATATTCATAAAAGTAAGTAACTTTTGATAAAAGTAGAAGTAAAACATGTTTGTCAAGGGGCTAAAATTGAGGTTCCTTGAATGAATCACTTACAGAAAGAAGCCTTATTGCATTGAAGTATAGAAAAATCAAACAAATTTTTTGAACTTCTTTCTCATTGATGATACTCATTAATGGTAACATGAAAGATTATTGGTTAGCAACTCTCTTGAAATCCATTTGCATTGTTGTGCATTGCTATATGCCATTTATCTTCTATCATCTTGTATATGGATTTCGGATCTTATTAATATCTGTCAGGACTATTTTACTTGTTAAAGAAATAGTTAGTTTTTAAATACATTTTTGCTAGTCCATTATTGTAATTGTACACCAATTACTTTTCTATTGAAGTGATAAACAGAGATATTTATGAATGCATTGTGCGTCATATCTTCAACACTAAAAATGTGGTTGTTTTCTGTGGTCTCATTGTTTAAAACAAAATCTTTAAGCTCCAAACAGACTCCTGAGTTGTGATTGTCTCGTGATATTGCTGAATATTTATTCCCAAGGGAAAGATATACATGTTCATATGTCGTTACAAATTTCAGATGTGAAAGGAAGTTCATTTCATTTGATGTATAAAACAGCATGATCTCTAGTTCTGCATTCTAGTTAGGAAGGTCTTCATTAACAGAATTGTGCTTGAGATTTTAGATGTTTAGTTTCTTTTAACTTTATTGATTCTTAATTTTACTGCAAATTGTAGATCAAAGAGATGAAATATAGTCCTTTTTAATACAGTAAAGGAATTCAGAGGGTTAAAGAATGAAGTAGGACCTCCAATATAGATATTGGGCAAGAATTAAAGAGCTTAAAAAACACTTTAAGGTATGATTAAAAAATCCAGGCAAGCCCCACCAAAGTTTATGCCCCTATTATTATTGTTTTTCATTAAGATATTAGAGAACTGGTATGGTATTTTATCACATATAATGTCATTCTCTCAAACTTGCAAGTTTGACATACATACATACATACACTGGGCAATGAGCAAGGCCTACATGCCAGTCGTTTACCGTTTTGTTTTGTGAATGCATTCTTGTAATTGCTTGATACAGTTCATGGCCCAATAAGCAACAAGGGCTCTTCATTTTGCCTTGATTTTACAACATACACCAAGAAACCATGTCTGCATCCATATATTTTCAAAGGCATTGCCACATTTACATTTTAATACTTTGTCTTGTAACTTTGGGCTGTCATGTAACTTTGCATCTTGATTACTGTCTGCAGACATTAGGGCATGGAACTGGCAAGGTTCCTAAAAAATTCTATGTTCTTGTTTTAGGTCCATAGGATCTTCATCTCCTGAATGAGGCTTGGCTTTGATGAGTTGTTGTAGGAAGCAAGCTTGACTTTCATCTGGTACCATTTGTTCTCGATTAGGTTAAGGTTTGGCAAGTTCCCAGGCCACTTCAGCAGTTGAATATTTTTCTTTGATACCAATTCATCACCTTACTAGTTTTATGGCAGGATGCCCTATACTGCATAAAGTATTCGAGCCCATGAACCTCATAGAAAAGATGTTCCTTTAGCATCTTCTTAATGCACGGTTTTCCATTCATTGTAGTGTTTCAAGATAAGAAGTATAGCCCTCTCCTACCCATTGCATCACTAAAGGAACCCCAGATTATCATGTTATATGGGTTTTTCACTGTTAACATTGTGAAATGAGAGTTATACTTGCTGGCACCCTCTGGCATCCTCATCCTCTGCAGCTTGTACTGTACACATTTGGAAGAAACATACATTGAAAAAATCACCCTATTCCATTATTGCTCACTCCAGTCCTTTTTTTTTTTTTTGCTAATGGGAATTGTTTGCATATCATTTTCTTTGTAAGGAAGGAGGGGCTTAGCAGCTGGCTTGTGGGAGGAATTCTTGTAGATGTTTCCAAAATTTTTGGATGGCTTTTCTTAAGTTTGATGGCTGAGATTTAGGGGTTGCTTCAATACTTCTTGTCTTTGGAGGTTATCTTTAGACCTAGAAGTCTTTTTAGGTGACCTTAGATAGCTTTTGGTGCTGGGAAGAGTATTGTTATGAAGGCCATGAGCACTAGTATGCGGCTGCCTGATTATGCATTCTGAGCACCCATTTTTCATAGGAATCTCATGTACCCACTTGCTTCCATGCAAGAATCTGGGCTTTGTCCTCCCTAAAAAGGCAAAAAAAACATTTGAAGCACAGGTGGAAAAAATATATCTCAGATGTGAAATTCTCTAAATGAAGTGACAATCGGGAGTAAAGAAAGAACATCTTTATCTAATGATAACCTGAGGCACAATGAGGTGGGTTGCAAGTGCTCACACCATTAGAAATAATGATCTCAGTGATCAGATGGACAATAATTTCACTCAGAGAGCATCATATGCTCGTCCCCATAGTAAACCTTAGTCATGTATTGCCTTTGAAAATCTGTGGTAGGGCAGAGTTTTTTTTTTTTTTTTTTTTTTTTCAGACACTGAACTTTCTACAGTACTCCACCCAGTCAAAATATGTCTTAGATTCATACTGTGTGATAAGGAATGTGGTGGTGGGAAGACCAAGGGGAGGAGCATTAGTTTGGAAACTAAAGTTCTTTAATGCCTTGAGGTGAGCAAGGAAGCAGCTTCTTTCCGTTGCCAAAGGTGAGGTCCATTGCATTGAACAGTGTGTCCTGTTTTCATCAGTCTTTGATTACTCTGTTTATAGCGTTTTTTTATATTGGGTAATGTGCCTGTTTTTTTATTACTGAGAGTCCCTGAGTTATGAACATCTGACATATGAACACCTGTACCTATTAATGAGCTTACTAAAGAAATTTACTTCCCCATCCAATGCATGAGAGAGCACTTGTACTTTGAACCATGGGACTACTGTATATTCTTGGGTAATTAGTTATTTCAAGTAACCATTAACCCCTTATTTTTGGCCAAAATAATCTTTATTTATCATATATCTCATATAACTGTTGGCCTCCTAATTTTAGGAGCCTTGGCAAGAATTCTGTAACGATTGAGAGAGAGATGCTTACAAATCAGATGATAAATCTCAGACACAGCAAGAATAAACCACATACAAGTATAAGGAAATTCATTGAAATGTTTACATACAGTATTTTTTGGTCCCATATCCAGGATTTATCATTGTGGGATGGCGAGTGTCATTCCACAGAACTCTACCTAATTCATTTATAGGTAAAATACATGTCTGTATTTCTAATAAGAATGAAACAGTGCCCAGATCTTATCTGTATTATGATGAAATTGCAGTAGTATCCTCAACTGCATGGACAAGCTTTGTTGGAAAACAAAATTTTTGCATCATCTACTGGTGGTCCCACTGGTCAGGTCATCAACCAGACGTCAAAACTTTTATTTTAGACACTTTGGGATTCCAGGTTTTTATGATGTGGCTTATGTAAGAACAAAATTTCTGTATAGCTTGTGTTAGCAATCCAGTTAACAGTTCACAAGAAGCTGCACTGAAAAACAAGAAAGCTGGAATGGCAATATGGGAATCAAAGGAAGTTTTCTTGCTCCTTTAGGTGTTGCCCAAATGGAGGTTCAAGGCCCTCCAACAAGTAGACTTCAGAAAGATCAAACCCTCTGGAAGTTGGCTAATCTTAGTAAGATTAAGACTGAAAAGGAGGTGAAGGGATATGGGCATCTCTTGGATTGATTCTGTCATAAAAATATTTGTTTTTCTAAAGCACTAGCTACCCTTCTTTATCCTGAATGACATAAGCAGCTGTAGAACCCAGTAGCACATGAAGAAAAGTGCAGTCTTTAGGTTTATTGTTGAATCTCCTAGCAATATTGCCGATAAGCTGTCATCAATCTCTAAGGGTAAACTGAGGAAAACTGAAACAAGAGGTTCCATTGATGGATGACATTAATGTGACTCTTGTCTCCAAGTTACTGTTGTCATCTTATGACTAAGGTATTAATTCTTTCATAGTACTGGGCTGGGGTACTCTCATGCCCACCTGGGTCCATGGTCTTGAGATTTTGTTTGGTTTCTGTAATAGTGCATGCACAGTTGACAGTAGGTCAATCACTAATGGTGTTAAGCACTTTAGACCAACTTTTTTGATGTAAGGCCATATGTGGTTGGACTAAGACCAGCTGTAATTGGCATAAAACCAGCTATGATTGGCATAAGACTATCTGTGATTGACTTCAGATCAGCTGTCCTTTCACTAAGATGAGCTTCGATTGACTTAGATATACCCTGCTCTGATTAGTATAAGATTATCTGTGATTGACTTCATATCAGCTGTAATTTTTCTAAGATGATCTGTGATTGACTTGATGTCACCGCTGTGATTGACCTTAAATTGTCTCTGGATTATCAAAGATTGGCTGTGATTGACCTAAGACCATCTGTGATTGACTTCAGCAACATGGTTGACACTCATGAAAGCCTGCATGGAAAATAAGTGCAGTCTTCATGTGCTAAACTTGTATGAAATCCCTAAGCAGATAAAAATGTCATCATATGTGAACTGCATTTGAAGCCCTTGAGAGAGTTAAAACTACAGATACTTTTGAAATAGATGGAAAAATTGTTTGAATTACTTTGAAAGAGCTTGTATAATTGGATTTCATTTTGACCTGTGGATTAATGTGTAGGCACGATATGGAACTATGTTTTAGATATTGAATATGATTTTAATGCATTCATTTTACCCACTATGTTATATTGGTGTTTGAATTTAACATTTACTAATGTTTTGCATAAATGATACGATAAAGTTATTTAAATGTTCTTGTAGCAGGCTCATAGGGTTTAGAGATTATTGAAATAATGCCTTTTACATTTGAATTAACCTTCTGTAGAGATCTTGCTTTACTGTACAAAGAGTGTGTTAATCCTTTTTGGAACACACTTCTTTGTAACAAAAAGGGAATTTAATTTTTTTTAGTAGGGCACAGTTGGTTTATTATCATAACTTAGAATCACAAAAATATCTAACACATCATAATATAACTCAAGAGAAGTCATGTATGGTCTGCTGTGCATTCTGGATCTCAGCTGTACGAGTGCATTTTTCCTCACTCAGCTTTCTACACATCCATTTGACTATCATCTTCAGATAAACAGAATGAGAGATTTTCTTTCTCACCTGAGAAACTCATCAATGAATATCTTTTTTTTTGAGGGTGTTTGAATCCTATGATGCTTATAGTGATATTGGCTGCATGGAGTGTCCCATGAGGAGGATGATAGGGATGTTGCATACTTCCTGGGTTGCCAGGTACAAGGCGAGTCCCAAGAGAATATAGTGACTGCCTATCCTGGTCACTAGTTGGTTACTCAGGCCTCCAGGCAGCTTGAATGGCCCATCTTTTGTTTTGGTTGTTATCTAAGGCCAGCCAACAGAGCCTACGTTGCACACAGAATTATGTAGGTTGACATCAGTAGCACCTAATTACTTCATTTTACATTGACACCTATAGCACCAAAAGGGTAAATCAGAGTAGTATCATTAAATGGCCTTAAAACTTTCACTTTTACTCTTACACATTCTTGTGAATTTTTTAACATTTGAAATTGTGTTAGTGGTGAATGATAAGGAAATTCTTGTATATAAAAATGGAGCTTGTTACTTCTCAGGAACTACTCAGCATTACTCTCCGGTCACTCTTGACATCCACAGCAGAGAATGGGGTTGTAAGCCAAATAGTAGCTTGTCAAGAAACTCCAACTGACAAGAAATTTTCCCAGTTGACAGTAAATGGTGCCCGAATGCATTTACACTCCCTCAGTGGCATCACAACATTAAAGGAGGCTCGAGCATTGCCGGTGAGTTCATGAAATTCAGAAATGTCTGTGATCTAGTGACCAGTAGAAAGGTAGCAATTAATTGTGCTGTACATGAAGAAGTGAAATTTATATCTAATTGCATTGTAATTTCTTGTATGAAAATTGCCTTTTAACTGAAAACCTCCCCAATACAATGACATTTTGATGAAAAGGTAGAACATGAGAAAAAAACAGTTAAAGCATCAAATATTTTTACATTAGAGGCATAGTTCTCGAAGGGATTGTTGAGGATTTATGAGATTTTTGAAACAAGTCTAATTGTCATACATTTTGATTATGTCATCTGAGCTATGATAGTAAGATATAGGTTGAATATCAAATTGTTGATTGTAGTAAAACTGCATTTATTTTTTCTGTTCCTGAAATTATTTGGTGTTATATTGCATGATGATGTTTTACTTTTCTGACCAAGGGCAAAGAGTGTGATGATGCATTTTTTGTTTGGGTTGAGTGTAGGACAGTTAAGGAATAAATGATCTGTGTCGTCAGAATGAACTTTACATCATGGGCAAGACAGGTCTTGTGATATGCTGAATCTCTTTTTATAGTGTTGTAGAGATTAGTGGTGTACAGAATACAGATCAGAAAGTGCCACTCATACATGCCTGGGAGTTCAGATTCATGTTGGTGTATGTCTGATGAGGTAGAATGTAAGGCCCAAGTTGAGAAGGGAGTTGTTTAATGCTTGTGGAATCATTACTGTGTGTATGTGTTTAGGCGCTTTCATGCATTGTAGTATAATGTACTTAGAAGTAAATATATCTGGAGAAGGCTGGAGAAGGCATGTGATCAGGTTGACAGAGAGGCCTCATGGAAAGTTTTACATTTGCTTGGGGTAAACGAAAGGTTGCTAAATGCAGTGTGGAGCTTTACTAAGAGAATAAAGCAAATGGGTAGGAAGGTGAATGAGTTTTTCCCAGGTTATTTGCTATCTTTATAGGTTAGGCAGGCCTGTGGTATGCTGGGGATAGGAGAGGGTTCATGGGAGGTGAAACAGTTGCTGTTGCAGACAACTTGGCTCTAGTGGCAGACTCCATAAGCTGATGACAATCTAGGAGAGTCTGAAAGGAGAAAATTGAAAGTAAATGACAGAATTTAGGAGGGTGTAAAGAGAGAGGAGAGTGAATGGCAGGAGTTTGGGAGAGTCTTAAAGGAGAAAGTTGAGAGTAAATGACAGAGATTAGGATATTCTGAAAGAAGGAGGTTGAGAGTAAATGACAAGAGTTTAGGAAAATCTGAAAGGAGGGAGAAAGTTGCGTGTAAATGTTATGAGTGTGGGAGAGTCTTAAAGGGGAAAGTTGGGAATGAGTCACAAAGTTTGGAAGATTTTGAAAGAAGAAAGTTGAGATTAAATGACAGTTTGGGAGAGTCTGAAAGGAGAGAAAAGAGTAAATAATAACAGTTTGGGAGAGTCTGAAAGGGGGAAGTTGAGTGTAAATGACAGAGTTTAGGAAAGTCTGAAGGGAGAAAGTTAAGAGTAAATATGAATAAAAGTTTGTTTATGGATGGGGTTGTTAGGGATGTGAATGCAAGAGTTTTGGAAAGAGGGGCAAGTATGAAGTCTGTTGGGGATGAGAGAGCTTGGGAAGTGAGTCAGTTGTTGTTCGCTGATGATACAGCACTGGTGGCTGATTCATGTGAGAAACTGCAGAAGCTGGTGACTGAGTTTGGTAAGTGTGTGAAAGAAGAAAGTTAAGAGTAAATGTGAATAAGAGCAAGGTTATTAGGTACAGTAGGGTTGAGGGTCAAGTCAATTGGGAGGTAAGTTTGAATGGAGAAAAACTGGAGCAAGTAAAGTGTTTTAGATATCTGGGAGTGGATCTGGCAGCGGATGGAACCATGGAAGCGGAAGTGGATCATAGGGTGGGGGAGGGGGCGAAAATCCTGGGAGCCTTGAAGAATGTGTGGAAGTGGAGAACGTTATCTCGGAAAGCAAAAATGGATATGTTTAAAGGAATAGTGGTTCCAACAATGTTGTATGGTTTCGAGGCGTGGGCTATGGATAGAGTTGTGCGCAGGAGGATGGGTGTGCTGGAAATGAGATGTTTGAGGACAATGTGTGGTGTGAGGTGGTTTGATCAAGTAAGTAACGTAAGGGTAAGAGAGATGTGTGGAAATAAAAAGAGCGTGGTTGAGAGAGCAGAAGAGGGTGTTTTGAAATGGTTTGGGCACATGGAGAGAATGAGTGAGGAAAGATTGACCAAGAGGGTATATGTGTCGGAGGTGGAGGGAACGAGGAGAAGTGGGAGACCAAATTGGAGGTGGAAAGATGGAGTGAAAAAGATTTTGTGTGATCGGGGCCTGAACATGCAGGAGGGTGAAAGGAGGGCAAAGAATAGAGTGAATTGGATCGATGTGGTATACCGGGGTTGACGTGCTGTCAGTGGATTGAATCAGGGCATGTGAAGCGTCTGGGGTAAACCATGGAAAGCTGTGTAGGTATGTATATTTGCGTGTGTGGACGTATGTATATACATGTGTATGGGGGTGGGTTGGGCTATTTCTTTCGTCTGTTTCCTTGTGCTACCTCGCAAATGCGGGAGACAGCGACAAAGCAAAAAAAAAAAAAAAATTAATAAAAGTAAAGGAATAAGTTGCTGCAAGGGGCGATGAGACAGTCTGGTTGGAGTTTACAATTGAATGGGACCTGAAGGAAGTGGAGTGTGTTAGATGCCTGAGACTAGATGTGACTGGGATAGAACCATGGGGACTGAGGTGAGTTATGGGTTGGGAGAGGAGACACTATCCTTACTAGCAGTCAGACATGCCTATGTTTGCTTCACAGAACGATTTTCTAGTGGATACTAATATACTTTTCGTTGTTCTTTCATTACTTTTTTAGGACTTTTTGTGCTATTTGAACTGTTAGCTAGTTGTTTATCATATTGTAGTGCTAAAATACTCTTGTATATGTGCTTAGGAAACACTGCATAGATTTTGGGGAATGCAAAACTTATGTAAACTTAACATACAAGGTAGTGTCTTTTCAGTGACTTGATTATTTTTTCATAAGCCTTATATTCAGTAATATACAATATCTGTTTACTATTTCAGCATGCCAGCATATCATCAGTGTTCTGTGTGCAGTGGGAAGTTTGGCATTCAGTTTTATGATAATCTTGTGATGCCTGTGATTTACAGGTTTTGCATGGTTAGAGAGACCTTTGTGAAGAAGCTCACTGAAGCTACTGATGAAATACCTTTTTAACACACACGTTGCATGTCCTTCAGGACATTGTTGAATCCAGCTTGTTGAGAGAATCTGGAAGTGAGCCATCAGTGTTGGACAGCAGTGTGGTGGGTGTTAAAACACCCCAAAGTAATCTTTCTTCTCTCAACTGGGAAAATTGACCCTTCCAGGTAGTGTGACAAGGTGTAAAACCCCATACACTTTTACCTGTTGCCAGTAAGTAACATTTGGTTTCAGGCTTTGGGTGATGTTGACAACAGTGAACATGAAGTAAGGCTTGACAGCAACTCTGATCTGAGGACAGCAGGAGGAATTCTATGCCAGAAACCCTCCAACCATAAATGTTTTTGTTTTCCAGATGCTGATTTAGATGATGTTGCTAATACTATCGATGACGTTTGCTGTGGCGCTAACACCAATACACTCTCATTTTTGTCATGTAGGTAATAATGAAGTATGGAAGGAGAAATTGAAGGAGCTATTGGAGAAATATCGCAGGCTTTTTCGGTGTTTTTGAGATAAAACTGCTAATATGATATCAGGAATTCTACCCTGGATCAGTGTAGAGAGCACTTTTAGTAAGGCATTCAGTCTTGATGATAAATAGTGAACTACTGTTTTTGGGAAGGAGTTGAGTTTTTAAACTTGTGGCATCATATCTGCTTGCATACAGTCTGTTAAGTGTTTTCAAGGACATACTACACTAGAATGAGATGGGAACTGCACATTTTGGTTGGCTCATTAGTGATTCTTTAGTATAGTACTTATTCATTTTCAGGATAGACAATGAAACTATTTAGAATAGCTTTCAGGCATTCATATATTGTAATTTGCATTTGCTTTTGCAGTTGGAATGTTTCATGGTGTGTCTGGATAGTAAATCAACATTGACATTCCTTGACCTGTTTTGGGATGGTACATCTCAAGGTCGAGTCTACATACGACTGACTGGCAACACAGCAAGAGGTCGTCAGTTCCTGAGTTTATGCACTGGGGAGAAGGGACCTACATTCCGCAATACACATTTTCATCGTGTTTGGTGGAAGGGTCATGCAGGTGAACATGTCTGGGGTGGTGATTATGACCAGGGAGATGGCAGTGGAGGTGCAACACTCCCCAGCAATTGCAGTGGTGAAGATGCAGAAGCTGAACTAGGTTGTGCAGTACCCATTACACCTGGATTAGTAGCAGGGCGATATGAAAAGAAAGATGTTAGCTCCATCTTCCGCATATACACCAGAGAAGCCAAACATTGCATGGAAGAAGCAGCCTTTGGTCATGTAGAGCATGGTCTTTCTGTGGTTGAAAAGGCCATCAACCACAATATTATACAGGATGTGATAATTTCTGACTGTGGGGTCGTTATGGATATATAAAGTAGAAAACATTATAACACCTAATCTTGGTAAGCCATTGTCTGTTACTGTTTGATTGTAGATTTTGTTGATTTCATTTCAGATTCATTTGAGTGTTTATCCATTTAATGCAGTGATTCATTCAGTATCTTTTGCTGGTATATACTGCATATTAGTACTGGGGATTCAGCTGCAGTGCTTCAGACATTTTCAAGTAATATTGCATGTTGGCATGGTTGTATCATAATAAGGTTGTAAATTCTGTTTTATCTCATAATCTACAAATTTTGCCTTTCCGTACACTTATAGCAGGGTCGTGCATATAGAATTTTCCTTCCCTAATAGACCAGTCTGTCAACACCTTTTCAGGTGTCAAGGATTCCACAGCAATATTTGAGTTATTTACTAAGTTTGAATCACTTTAGATGTTCTTACTGAAACGTGGATTTTTTAAATTTGGAAATACTGAGGATGCTCCCTTGCAGGTGAAATAACTAAGGTAGATGAGAGGAAGTATATATGAAGAGCAGCTGATCAAGAAAAATGAGAATTTCCGGAAAGAACTGTGGTTGTATGTTTTTCAAGAATTAGAATGGACCCCTTCCAAGTGCAGTGTGTTTGTAACTAAAGAAAATCATGTTAATGGGTCAGAAGATGGTTTTTAGATAACTTTCATAAAACAATAAATTGTAAATGTATATTAGTTGTCACTTCAGCATAGCACTGTTTCTGCAAAGCAAAGTCATGCTTTACTTCTATGATGTAATTATGCTTAAGGTGTTGGAAATATGTGTATTCAGAATGACTAAAGCAAGGTTGTTTCCTGGAACATTCTGAGTATTTTCAAATGTCTCCTTACTAAGGTAGGAAATAGTCTGTGGCACCTGGTTGTGGATAGGGAGCTACAGTTTCAGTGCTATATTCATGACAGCTAGAATGTGGTTTTAAGCAAATGAGACCATTGTTGTAATCACTTTCTGTCACCCCCTTACTAATGCAGGAAATGTTGACCATACATATTTGCCATTTCCTGCATTATCAAGGTAGTATCAAGAACAGATTACTGAACCTTTGAGGGAAATCTCCTCAATTACCCTCCATCTCTGTTCCTTTTTTTGGAAAAGTAAAACAGGAAAACATTTCCAGCATTTCGCTCTTACTCCATTTAGTCGCTTTCTACAACATGCAGGAATAGGTGGGAAGTATTCTATCTCCCATGGGAGCATTGAAGAATGTGTGTAAGGCGAGAACATTATCTCGGAAAGCAAAAATGGGCAAGTTTGAAGGAATAGTGGTTCCAAGCAATGATATATGGATGATAGGTGTGGGCTGTAGATAGGGTTGTGCAGGAGGGTGGATGTGCTGGAAATGAGATGTTTGAGGACATTATGTGGTGTGAGGTTGTTTGATCGAGTAAGTAATGAAAGGGTAAGAGAGATGTGTGGTAATGAAAAGAGTGTGGTTGAGAGAGCAGAAGAGGGCATATTGAAATGGTTTGGTCACATGGTGAGAATGAGTGAGGAAAGATTGACAAAGAGGGTATATGTGTCAGGTGGAGGGAATGAGGAGAAGTGGGAGACCAAATTGGAGGTGGAAGGATAGAGTGAAAAAGATTATGAGCCTGGCCATGCAGGAGGATGAAAGGCATGTTAGGGAAAGAGTGAATTGGAACGATGTGGTATACTGGGGTGAACATGCTGTCAGTGGATTGAACCAGGGCATGTGAAGCGTCTGGGGTAAACCATGGAAAGTTTTGTGAAGCCTGATGTGGAAAGGGAGCTGTGGTTTCGGTGCATTATATATGACAGCTAGAGACTGAGTGTGAACAAATATGGCCTTTGTTGTCTTTTCCTAGTGCTACCTCGTGCACGTTCAGGGGGAAGGTGGGTATCATTTCATGTGTGGCGGGGTGGCAACGGGAATGAATGAAGGGCAGCAAGTATGAATTATGTACATGTGTATATATGTACATGTCTGTGTATGTATATGTAAATATACATTGAAATGTATAGGTATGTATATGTGCGTGTGTGGACATGTATGTATATACATGTGTATGTGGGTGGGTTGGGCCATTCTCTTGTCTGTTTCCTTGCGCTACCTCACTAATGCGGGAGACAGCGACAATGTATAATAAGTATAGATAATATATATGTTGGGATGAAGAGAGTGGTGAGAGTAAGTGAGCTTGGAAAGGAGACTTGTGTGAGGAAGTACGAGGAAAGATCGAGTGCAGAATGGAAAAAGGTGAAAGCAAATAACGTAAGGAGAGTGGGGGAGGAATGTGATGTATTTAGGGAAGCAGTGATAACTTGTGCATACGATGCTTGTGGCATGAGAAAGGTGGGAGGTGGGCAGATTAGAAAGGGTAGTGAGGGGTGGGATGAAGAAGTAAGATTGTTAGTGAAAGAGAAGAGAGAGGTGTTTGGACGATCTTTTCAGGGAAGAAGTAATGCAATTCACTGCGAGATGTATAAAAGAAAGAGGCAGGAGGTCAAGAGAAAGGTGCAAGAGGTGAAAAAGAGGGCAAATGAGAGTTGGGGTGAGAGAGTATCATTAAATTTTAGGGAGAATAAAAAGATGTTTTGGAAGGAGGTAAATAGAGTGCGTAAGACAAGAGGGGGCTAATGGTGAGGTATTAACAAGTAGTGGTGAAGTGAGAAGGAGATGGATTGCATATTTTGAAGGTTTGTTGAATGTGTTTGATGATAGAGGTGCAGATATAGGGTGTTTTGGTTGAAGTGTGTGAAGTGCGAGGGTCAGGGAGAATGGTTTGGTAAACAGAGAAGAGGTAGTGAAAGCTTCGCGGAAGATGAAAGCCGTCAAGGCGGAGGGTTTGGATGGTATTGCAGTGGAATTTCTTAAAAAAGGGAGTGAATGTGTTGTTGACTGGTTGGTAAGGATAATCATTGGATGTATGATTCATGGTGAAGTGCCTGAGGATTGGCGAAATGCATGCATAGAGCCATTCACACATGCACATATACATACCTATACATTTCAATGTATACATACATGTACAGACACAGACATATACATATATACAAATGTACATATTCATGCTTGCTGACATCATCCATTCCTGTCACCACCCCGCCACACATGAAATGGCACCCCCTCCCCACACACGCACGTAAGGTAGCACTAGGAAATGACAGCAAAGGCCACATTCATTCACACTCAGTCTCTAGCTGTCATGTGTAATGCACCAAAACTACAGCTCCCTTAACACATCTAGGCTCCACAAAACTTTCCATGGTTTACCCCAGATGCTTCACATGCCTTGGTTCAATCCATTGACAGCATGTCGACCCCGGTATACCACATCATTCCAATTCACTCTATTCCTTGCACGCCTTTCACCCTCCTGTATGTTCAGGTACTGATCACTCAGAATCTTTTTCACTCCATCCCTCCACCTCCAACTTGGTCTACTGCCTCTCCCTATTCCCTCCACCCCCGACACACATATCCTCTTTGTCAATCTTTCCTCACTCACTCTCTTCATACATCCAAACCACTTCAACATACCCTCTTCTGTTCTTTCAACCATGCTCTTTTTATTTCCACATGTCTCTCCCTTACATTACTTACTTGATCAAACCATCTCACACCACATACTGTCCTCAAACATTTCTCCTCCAACGCATCCACCCTCTGTACAACCCCACCCATGGCCCATGCCCTGCAACCACATAACATTGCTGGAACCACTATTCCTTCAAGTTGCCAAAAGCAGTGAAAAGTTTTTACCAAGGATGTAAGGCATGTGCACGAGTAGGAAGAGAGGAGAATGATTGGTTCCTGGTGAATGTCGGTTGGTGGCAGGGGTGTGATGTCCCCATGGTTGTTTAATTTGTTTATGATGGTGTAGTTAGGGAGGCAAGTGCAAGAGTTTTGGAGAGAGGGGCACATATACAGTCTGATGTGGATGAGAGGGCATGGGAAGTGGGTCAGTTGTTGTTTGCTAATGATACAGCTCTGGTGGCTGATTCAGGTGAGTAACTGCATAGGTTTTTGACTGAGTTTGGAAAAGTGTGTGAAAAGAGAAAGTTGGGGTAGATGTGAATAAGAGCAAGGTATTAGGTCCTGTAGGGTTGAGGAACAAGTTAATTGGAATGTAAGTTTGAATGGAGAAAAATTGGATGAAGTGAAGTGTTTTAGATATCCAGAAGTGGACTTAGCAGCAGATGGAAATATGGAAGCAGCAGTGAATCACAGGGTGGGGGAGGGGGCAAAGGTTCTGGGAGCAAAAATGGTTATGTTTGAAGGAATATTAGTTCCAACAATGTTATATGGTTGTGAGGCATGGGCGATAGATAGGGTTGTACTGAGGAGGGTGGCCGTATTGGAAATGAAATGTTTGAGGACAATATGTGGTGTGAGGTGGTTTGATCGAATAAGTAATGAAAGGGTAAGAGAGATGTGTTGTAATAAAAAGAGTGTGGTTGAGAGAACAAATAATGGTGTGTTGAAATGGTGTGGACATATGGAGAGAATGGTTGAGGAAAGGTTGACAAAGAGGATATATCTGTCAGAGGTGGAGAGAACAAGAAGCAGAAGACCAAATTGGAGGTGGAAGGATGGAGTGAAAAAGATTTAGAGTGATTGGGGTCTGAACATACTAGAGTGAATTGGAACAATGTTGTATGCCAAGGTCAACGTGCTGTCAGTGGACTGAACCAGGGCATGTGAAGCGTCAGGTAAACCATGGAAAGGTCTGTGGGGCCTGGATGTGGATGAGGAGTTGTGGTTTTTGTGCATTACACATGACAGCTAAAGACTGAGAGTGAATGAATGTGGCTTTTTTTGTGTTTTCCTGACACTGCCTCGCTGAGGTGAGGGGTAGCGATGCTATTTCCTGGGGAGTCAAGGTAGCAGCAGGAGTGGATGAAGGCAAGCAAGTTTGAATATATACATCTGTATATATGTCTGTGTACGTATATGTATGTATATGTTGATATGTATATGTGCGTGTATGGGCGTTTATGTATATATATATATATATATATATATATATATATATATATATATATATATATATGTTCCTATGAGTCTACAGGGAAATGAGACACGATTAGTTCCCAAGTGCACTTTTGTGTAATAATCACATCATCAGGGGAGATACAAGAATGAAATATAAGTCAGTTGATATATAATGAAGAGACGTAGCTAGGACGCTGTTTGGTAAACAAGTGACAGTCACTTGTTGTACAACGAAGAGACGTAGATAGGATGCTATTTGGTAAACAAGTGACAGTCACTTGTTTACCAAATGGCGTCTTAGCTACGTCTCTTTGTTGTATATCAACTGGCTTATATATGTCTTTCTTGTGTCTCCCTTGATGATGTGATTATTACACAAAAGCGCTATTGGGAACTTATCAAGTTTCATTTCCCTGTGGACTCATAGGAATGTACTTGATCACATGCAAAATTGTGATCCTTTCCAATAGTATATATATATGTATATATATGTGTATATGATTGTATGTGCCACTCTCCGTCTGTTTCCTGTCACTACCTCACTGATGCAGGAAACAGCGATTGAATATGAAATTAAAAAGATAAAAAGTATGTACTACTCATGTGTAGTTCGAGTTTTTAATACTAAATTTTTTGGCAAAAAATTCATGGGTCAACCTTTAGATGGGTAATAGTTTCATTAGGTGGAAGCCTATGCATGATGGGAAGGTGTAAGAGCAACCTTTAGCTTCACACATTAAAAGTATGAACCTGTTACTGCCAGTAAACAATGGAATTGTAAAATATGTAGTAATTAGTAATTAAAAGTACTGTAACATGCAGTATATTCAAAATTGTCATATTTCTGGAAAACAAGAAGCAAAACAATAAGAATATAAACACAGTTTTAGTGTGCAGTAATATAAAAGGCTGCTTAGGAAGGGGCAATGCAAAGGCAAATTCTCCGTGACCAGGGTTCCGCCATATCAGCTAGACGGTACATGTTTTTGCAGTCATTTTTAGTTAGGAAATAGTTACATCACAAGTATATTTTACCTTAACTGTGCCTGAAGGAATATATTCTCAGAAATGAATTGTAGTTTTGCTGAAACGTGATGTATTTCAATGTAAAATAGGATGAAATACATGATGAAAGCAAAAGACTTTACCTAACCTTATGATGTTCAAGAGATGTTACTGTTTTTTTTGATAGTTTTGGTTAAAATGCTGTTATATTACAATGATATTCTATTCATACTGTGCTTGATATGATAGATTTACAAAAATATAATATTTTTGTTGAAATAATGTACGTATTACAGTGGAAAGTGGGATGAAATCATGACGAAATCAATCAACTTTTGCTTTCTTTTGTTGTTCTAAAGATGTTACCGTAATTGCTTTTCGAATGATTTTTAGTAAGAAAGACTTGTATAACAATGATATTCTTTCCTAATTGACTTGAATAAATACTTGAATGGAAATAAGAAATATTTTTGCTTTATCGCATTTCAGTGTAAAGTGTCATAATAATAAATGGTAAACAATTTGCCTTTGGCATTCAGGTGTTTCAGGCTTAGTGAACTTCAGTTTATAGGATGTAGAGTGTTTTTCAGTAAGGATTTCCTGAAATGGGTTTTTATGCCATAGAATATGGTGCTTTATTACCCTAATTTGTTATTCCAATACCATTATCCTCAAAAACCTGGATCGACCTATACACAAGATAGGCTTATAGAAGAGTATATATATATATATATATATATATATATATATATATATATATATATATATATATATATATATATTCATTTATTTATTTATACTTTGTCGCTGTCTGCCACGTTAGCGAGGTAGTGCAAGGAAATGGACGAAAGAATGGCCAAACCCGCCCACATACACATGTATATACATACACGTCCTCATACGCATATATACATACCTATACTTCTCAACGTATACATATATATACACACTCAGACATATACATATATACACGTACATAGTTCATACTGTCTGCCCTTATTCATTCCTGTTGCCAACCCCCCCCCTCATGTGCGCAAGGTAGCGCTAGGAAAAGATAACAATGGCCTAATTTGTTCGCACTTATTCTCTAGCTGTCATGTATAATGCACCGAAACCACAGCTCCCTTTCTACGTCAGGCCCCATAAAACTTTCCATGGTTTGCACGTCGACCCCAGTATACCACATCGTTCCAATTCACTCTATTCCTTGCATGCCTTTCACCCTCCTGCATGTTCAGGCCCCGATCGCTCAAAATCTTTTTCACTCCATCTTTCCACCTCCAATTTGGTCTCCCACTTCTCCTCGTTCCTTCCACCTCTGACACATATATCCACTTCGTCTATCTTTCCTCACTCATTCTCTCCACGTGACCAAACCATTGCTTGGTTAGTGAGGATATTCCATATATGTCTGGTTCATGGTGAAGTGCTTGAGGATTGGTGGAATGCATGTATGGTGCTATTGTACAAAAGCAAAGGGGATAAACGTGAGTGTTCAAATCACAGAGGTATAAGTTTGTTGAGTATTCCTGGGAAATTATATGGAAAGGTATTGCTTGAGAGGGTGAAGGCATGTACAGAGCATCAGATTAGGGAAGAGCAGCGTGGTTTCAGAATTGATAGAGGATGTGTGGATCAGGTGTTTGCTCTGAAGAATGTATGTGAGAAATACTTAGAAGAGCAAATGGATTTGTTTGTAGCATTTATGGATCTGGAGAAGGCATATGATAGAGTTGATAGAGATGCTCTGTGGAAGCTATTAAGGGTATATGGTGTGGGAGGTAAGTTGCTAAAAGCATTGAAAAGTTTTTATTGAGGATGTAAGGCATGTGTATGAGTAGGAAGAGAGGAAAATGATTGGTTCCCAGTGAATGTCAGTTTGTGGCAGGGGTGCGTGATGTCTCCATGGTTGTTTAATGTGTTTATGGATGGGGTTTTTAGGGAGGTGAATGCAAGAGTTCTGGAGAGAGGGGCAAGTATGCAGTCTGTTGTGGATGAGAGGACATGGGAAGTGAGTCTGTTGTTGTTCGCTGATGATACAGCGCTGGTGGCTGATTCGGGTGAGAAACTGCAGAAGTTGGTGACTAAGTTTGGTAATGTGTGTGAAAGAAGAGAGCTGAGTAGAATTGTGAATAAGAGCAAGATTATCAGGTTTAGTAGGGTTGAGGGACAAGTCAATGGGGAGGTAAGTTTGAATGGAGAAAAACTAGAGGAAGTGAAGTGTTTTAGATATCTGGGAGTGGATTTAGCAGCGGATAGAACCATGGAAGTGGAAATGAGTCACAGGGTGGCTGAGGGGGCGAAGGTTCTGGGAGGGCTGAAGAATGTGTGGAAGGCGAGAACATTATCTCGGAAAGCAAAAGCGGGTATGTTTGAAGAGATGGTGGTTCCAACAAAATAATGAAAGAGTAAGAGATGTGTGGTAATAAAAAGAGTGTCTGAAAGACAAAACAAAAACAGGTTTAGTACAAGCTGGAGAATGTAACGTTGGTCATGGAATAGAGCCAGTTGGAGGAAAGTGTGGTTTGCTGGGGGCAATATGCTGTTAGTGGGCTGAAGTAGGGCATGTGAAGCAGTCGAAAAACCAAGGGAGAGTCTGTGGAGTTTGAATATGGATAAGGGGCTCTCGTTTTTGTTCATGATCCATAATATCTAGAGAGTAGAGTTAAGCAAATTAGGCCACTCGGATTGTTCCTGGGGAACAGGAAACAAACATGGGAAAAGACATGTGGGAGTAACTTCATATTACTGATTGTTTATGATAAAATCTGTTGTTTGCTTTTATATATATAATGAATGTGATTATATTATTTTGTCTTTTACTTTTTTTTTTTTTTAGACATTTTTAACTCTTTCATTGTGGATTGTTCATGTATATTGGCTATTTTTTTCTATCCATATTGGTGCAAATAGGGATCTCACTTTCAAGGATATCACACAAGGTGTCAGCACATAAATATTAGTGTAAATTAGCAAATTCAGGCCCTTTTCACGTTGTTTCTTTTGGGGGCCACCACAACCTCCCTCTCTCCAAGGCCACTACACCCTGAACTGCAGAATTGCATTGTTAAGTAGATCAAGCTGCTGTCCCTTGACTTATTCCCTCATCATACAATATCCTGCTCAATAGTATGATATATTCTCAAAAATATATCACCCCATCCTGCCTAGGAAATGGATGAATTATTAGCATCTATGTATGGTGGTTAGTTGTTATGCATCTGGCAGCTTCCTTGGCATTTGTACAGACAGACAGATATTATAAATGTTGTCTAATGCCAGCCACCATGTGTTGTCATAGTAGTAGAAATTTTTTTTCTCTTTTTAAAAAAATCATGGCTATTTACCTTTAAAGATGGTGGAGAGAGAAGTACAGCAATGGTATGCTGCTGTGGCAGTGATGGAAGATCTGGATAATTTAATGGATTTGTTGGATATCTTTAGTTTAAGTGTTTATGAAGAATTAATATCTGTCTGAGTTGATATTGATGACAAAAACACTGATATGCACGATTTTTCTTGGTGTAGTAAAAGCAAGAAAAATTTCTTGGTGTAGTAAAAGCAAGAAAAATGCAGTTGTGCACTTGTATATCTGGCAGTGCTAACTCTCTTACACCAGTTCACAGCACACCACTTCTGACTCTTCTTAGCAGCAGTATAAAGAGTTGCATTCAGACAAGTTCTGTAGTCTTGTAATCAGGGATTAGAACTTTGTCCAAAACCTTAGTAAAAATTTTTTTAAAAATTCTTTCATTTCAAATCCCCAGAATCATTTGTACTGGTGGATGGAGTTATAAGCCTCCCACGGGGAAAGGATTAAAACATGAGAAAAGGCCTCTATATTTACAATTTGACTATCAAGTAATTTTGATAGAGTGTGTTGGAATGAAGTTGATTGCATTTTAGTGAAAATAAGGAAATGCTATTCCAATGAATTAGTTATTTATTATTTCATGACTTTTTTTATTATAATTACATTGTATAATGGTATTAAGGCTTTGTAACTATATGCTGCTGAATTTTTGACTTTATAATGCAGTACATAGCAAATAGGTCTTTTCCTTGCATTAAGAAATATTTAACTCTTGAGTTTTCTTATGCTGAAGTACGTATCGTTAGATTAACATACATGGGGTTTTGATATCAAAACTTCCATGTGAAGCATTGTGAGAAAGTTGAATGTTGGCTTCGTTGTGTTTCACTTACTTTCATACATCGCATTCACATTGCTAGGGCTGCCTGGATCTCTCATGATATTGCCGGCACATTGTCCAAATTTGTCTTAGTTAACCCAGAACCCTGGCTTTTTATTGATGTAGCCAGTGTGATAATGGTGAAATTAGTAACATGTTTGGTGCTAGCCATGATTGAATGAGACTGTGAAACCTGTGGTAGCAAGTAGATGTTGTTATTTCCTCTTCATTTATCCTCTGATTTCTATATATGGCTTAATTTTAATGAATTGTATGGACAGTGTAAGGGAATGACTTTATTTTTATAAAATTTGCAGAAATGATAAATTTTCATAATGCTTGTTAAAAATATATCCTTTTTCAGTTTATAATTTATACTGAAATATTTATTTTTTTGTTCCATACTTTAAAAAAAAGCAGATGTGGCCTTTCATAGTTTGTTCCTGGTACAAGTTGTACCTCTAATCCAGTGCTCCATGGTCCAGCAACTCCCATGGTCTGGCATGTTTTGAACCTGCCACCATTATTTTGTAGAGCTGCTTTCAGGGTGGTGTTGTTAGCAGCACTAAGGCACTAAAATCTGTTTACACTGCAGCCAAGCTAATTAACAGTCCTGTTAATTTCTTATATTCAGTTTTTTGTTGAAACTGAAAACCAGAACAGTTTTAAATTTTGGAAAACTTTGAAAGGTGCCAGGAGTACAGAATTAGACAGTGCACTTATAAAGTAGTTTAAGCTCCCACATAATGAAGGTGTAACTATTTCTGGGAAGATGTTTATCAAGCTGGCCAAAGCTAGACTATGATTGTGAATATTTGCAAAGATGGTTACACAAGTTTAAGTGAAGACATGGAATTTCAGTACATAGTGTGTACAGTGAAAAGCATAGTGCTGACATGGAAGCATGTAGTGCAAGGTTGTATTGAAAAAATTGATAAAAACTCTATTTCTCCATTAAACAACTAACAGCAATATATACAGGGCGAGAGAGAGTGGACAAGCCAGCTGCCTGGCTGGAACTGACGCAGGGCAGGCGGGCTGCCTTGACGATAACAATAGAACAACAGTAGTAACAAGAGTCAACCAAAGCCAACTAACCAACCTGTGGTTGTTTGTTACATTAACTACTTGTCACAAAGCTGTGAAAAAGTTTTTGGATGAATTTGCACAGTTAGTGGCAGTGGAAAACTTAGCCCCAGAGCAAGTGTATAATGCTGATGAATCTGTTGTATTAGCGCTGCATGCCCTGAAAAACCCTTGCCTAAGATATTGCAGTCTCCGTCAGGGGGTACTTCTGATGTGATTTAATGTAATAATAAAAACCTTGTTTGGAATGGAACTGTTAATGGTTGTATTATATCCTATTTTAAGCTTTGTTCTACCTTTGATAACACAGCAATATGTGTGTGGATTCAGCTGGCAAGACTATGGGTTGGGCATTTTCTCTGGTCTGGCACTGGCCAGGTCCCAATGTTGCTGGATTGAAGTTCAGTCTGTTCTTCCTTGCTGATGTGGGAAATGAAAAAAGAATTTTTGTAAGTTTGTTTAAGGAGAAATCTAGATAGCTTTTCAGAATTATTCTGGTTTAAAGAGGGTATTTCAGTGAGAACGGGGAGACCAAATTAGAAGAAGAGGGAACAAGGAGAACGGGGAGACCAAATTGGAGGTGTAAGGATGGCGTAAACAAGATTTTGAGTGATTTGGACCTGAACATGCATGAGGGGGAAAGTTGTAAATGGAATTGAGTGAATTGGAATGTGGTATACAGGGGTCAACGTGCCATCAGTGGACTTGAACCAGGATGTGTGAAATGTCTGGGGTAAAGCATGGAAAGTTCTGTGGGCCCTAGATTTAGATAGGGAGCTGTGGTTTTGGAGCATTACACATGGCAGTGAGGTAGCAGCTGGAAACAGATGAAGAATGGCCCATCCACTCATATACAAAAAAGCCCATACACACACACCTATACATATCAGCATATACATATTCATACTTGCCTTCAGTCCATATATACTAAAAAGCCTACACACACACACACACACACACACACACACGCACACACATATACATACATATACATATTCATACGTGCTTGCCTTCAGTCCATTCCCAGTGCCATCCCACTCCACAGGAAACAGCATTGCTACCCCCTGCTTTAGTGAGGTAGTGTCAGGAAAACACACACACACATACACACACCACAGGCTGTATTTGAATCCTGTGTAGGGTGCCACCTCGGCCACATGGAGGTTAAAATACATAACCACCAGTTACCTAGTGTTTTCTCTCTATTTCTGCCTTAACTGGTGGGGGTAGAATGGACTTTAATGTATTGTGGCTTTGATGCTATGACAAATATGTCGGTAGACAGAGAGATATATGTACACCACAGTTCACATACAAACCCTGGTTAGGGTGTCCAGCCACCTTAACCACATGGAAGTTACAAAACTTAGTCACTGGTCACTCAGTGTTTTCTTGATATGTTCCAACCTCAGCTCGGTTGACATTTTTATCACACCGTTGCACCACTGGAGCCATGATATAATAAAGTCCATGCCTCCCCCACTGAGTTGAGTGTGGGAAAGAGTGAGAAAACTCTGTGCTTCCATTGGCTATGTCTTTTTACTTCCATGTGGCCTAGATAGCCAGATAGCCCACCCAGTGTTTGAGTTTGACCCATGGTGTATGTACATCATTATACAGTGTCTGCCAATAAAGTTGGCGCAAGTGGACACATCTCAGTGATACTGACGCAAATCACTTTACCCCTCCTAAAATAGTGTGTCCACCGATAAAGTTGGCACCCACTAGTTATCTATCTGTCTATATCTTTGATACCTGTTCCCCCTGGAACTCTCTCAAAGGAGTGGCTACAGCAATAGAGGTTCCATAACTAGTGAACTCCAGTGCCGCTTCTTAGCATTTAGTGCCTAACACTCACAGGCCACTTGCAGGAGGCAGGTGTAGTGCAGTATTTGCAGAGGCCCCTACCTAATGTTTTTGCAGACTATGTCTACCTAATGCTCCTGCCTAATGTTCCTATCTGCTACTACTATTTAATACTTATACCTAAATATCCCTACCTACTACTTCTGTTTATTGCTCCTACCGTTCTGCCAAAAGCAGGGATAGCGCGTAACCCTGTTGTGAGAAGTGATAATTACTTGATGTACTGGCATACCACATGAGCCTCCCTCTGTAGCAGTTTAAGTGTTAAGGGGGTTGGGAATGTTTTGCTGTTCCCCTTACTTGTCCCATGGATTTTTGTTTTTCCTTTTTCATACCTCTACCACCCACTATGTTTGGAAATACTCACCTTACAAGTGACAGAATAGCTTTTATAGTTGCACTTTACAAGTGAAACAGGCCAGTTAAGGAAATTTCTAATGTTACTGGTGTGAGCTTGAGTTCAGTATAACAAGGGATGAAAACATTAAATGATAGTGTTAGCATCGCCACACCAGCCCATGTTAAAAGTCCTAAGAAGGCTAGAAATGTCAAGTGGATGCAGATCCACGATTGAGGGCAAGGAAATTAAGAGAAAAACCCTAGACTCTTCAAAGATGTCAGGAAGGACTTACACATGGATCATAAACACTGGAGTTGCAGGCTGCGTTCCAAACTACTTGTAACCCATAGGCACCAGAAGAAAAGAGTGGATTCTGAAAAAAAGATGTGGATTGTGGGATGTGTCTAAGTTCAGAACAGTCTTGTGGAGTGATGAGTCCACCTTTTCTGTGACAGGTGGCTATGGCAGGCATGTGTATAGGTGACCGGACATTGATAGCACTTCAGATTCCCCAGCTTCACTTGTGGTATGGTATTATTTCAGTTATTATGTTGTTGTGGACCTTGTATGTTACCAAAGAACGAAACTGTGAATAGACATAGTTACCTTGAGCTGCTTTGCGACCATATTCCAGATTCATTTAAAAAAAAAGCAAGGGTAAAGTGTTCATGCTGGATGGGGCTCCCTGCCACACTGCCAAACTCCTCACTGGTTGGCTTAAGGACTGTGCTGTGGTGTTTTTCTGTGACTGGTCCAGGAATTAAGCAGATTTGCATCCTATAGAAAGCTTGTTGATGTTTATGGAAATGAAATGACTTAATAGGGATACTTTTCACTACCTAAACTGAAAGTGGCCATTCATGAAATTTGGGTGATGATGAACCTTAAATGGCTTTAGAACCTTGTTGATTCAGTACTTGGTCATTTTGAGGAGTGCTTAAAGATGAAGTGGAAACTAATAAAGTACTAGTTGGATATAAATACACATTTTAGGGTTTTATCTCATGTTTATTCTGGAAGGTTGTGCTGTAACCCCCTTGTGTCATCTTCATTGGTAGGCACTGTATACATAAGTTTTTATCAAGGGTGTCAGGCTTGAGTACTAGTCGGAAGAGAGGAGAGTGAATGGTTCCAAGTGAAGATTGGTCTGTTGCAGAGGTGTGTGATGTCACCATGGTTGTTCAAGTTGTTTATGGATGGGTTGGTGAGGGAGGTAAATGTGAGAGTCTTGGAGAGAAGGGTTTGAATACAGTCTGTGGGGATGAGAGGGCTTGGAAAGTGAGTCTGCTGTTGTTTGCTGATGATACAGCAATGGTTGCAGATTCTAGTGTGAAACTGCAGATGTTGGTGACTGAGTTTAGTAGAGGGTGTGAAAGGAGAAAGTTGAAAGTGTACATGAAGAGAAGCAAGGATATTAGGTTTAGTGGTATTAAGGGACAGGTTAGTTGAGGTGAGAGTCTGAATGGAGAAAATTTGGAGTGAGAGAAGTGTTTAGGTACTTGGAAGTGGACGTGGCAATGAATAGAGCCATGGAGCAGGAGTGAGTCTTAGGACAAGGGAAGGGGCTAAGGTTATGAGAGTGCTGAGAATGTGTGGAAAAAGAGAATATCTGGTAGGCAGAAAATGGTTATGTTTAAAGGAATAGTAGCCCCAACAATATTATATGGATATGAGGCATGTACAGAGGGTGAATTGTGTTTTAAAGGAAATTTTAGGGGACAATATGAGGTGTGAGGTAGTTTGATAGAGTAAGTAATGAAAAGGTAAGAGAGAAGTGTAACAAAATAAAGAGCAGAAGAGGGTGTGTTGAAATGGTCTGGACATATGGAGAGAATGAGTGATGAATGTTTGCAAGAGAGGATATATGTATCAGAATTGGAGGGAACAAAGAGAATGGGGAGACCAAATTGGAGATGGAAGACTATAGTGAAGAAGATTTTTAGCAATTGGGACCTGAACATGCAAGATGGTGAAAGGCATACCCAGAATAGAGTAAATTGGAATGAAGTAAATTGGAGTTGACATGCTGTACAGTTAGGTTCTGTAAAAAGCTATCTGCTGGTTGTGTGAGCCTATGGGAGATGACCAGTGGAAACCCCGTTGCTCACCAATGTGAGATGAAGGGTATTCAGTTACATAGTATTTGTATAGTCATTTCCTTTTTAGGGGTGATCATAGTGTAGCAGTAGTGCTCACGCCTGCTACGCAGGGGTCCCAGGTTCAATCCTGGCTGTTGGAGGTTTGTATGATATATAAACCTAGTTGCTTGCCTTCATCCAATCCTTCACTACCCCACCACACAGGAAACAGCATCGCTGCCCCAGTTTCAACATGGCAGCTCCAGGAAAACAGACAAAAAAGGCCACATTTATTCAAACAGACAAAAAAGGCCACATTCATTCACAGTTAGTCTCTAGCTGTCATGTGTAATGCACCGAAACCACTGCTCCCTATCCACATCCAGGTCCCATAGACCTTTCCATGGTTTACCTAGGATGTTTCACATGCTCTGGTTCAGTCCATTGACAGCACGTTGACCCAGGTATACCACATCATTCCAGTTCACCCTATTCCTTGCTTTCCCCTCTAGTATGTTCAGGCCCCGATTGCTCAAAATCTTTTTCACTCCATCCTTCCACCTCCAATTTGCTCTCCCACTTCTCCTTGTTCCCTCCACCTCTGACACATATATCTTCTTGGTCAACCTTTCCTCATTGATTCTCTCCATATGTCCAAACCATTTCAACACACCCTCTTCTGCTCTCTCAACCACATTCTTTTTATTTCCACTCACCTCTCTTACCCTTTCACTACTTACTCGATCAAACCACCTCACACCACATATTGTCCTCAAACATTTAATTTCCAACACATTTACCCTCCTCCGCACAACCCTATCCATATCTCATCCCTTGTAGCCATATAACATTGTTGGAACCACTATTCCTTCAAACATACCCATTTTTGCTTTTCTAGGTAACATTTTTGCCTTCCACACATTCTTCAATGCTCCCAGAGCCTTCGTTTCCTCCCCCATCCTGTGACTCACTTCCGCTTCCATGGTTCCATCCGCTGCCAGATCCACTCCCAGATATCTAAAACACTTTACTTCCTCCAGTTTTTCTCCATTCAAACTTACCTCCCAAGTGACTTAACCCTCAACCCTACTGTACCTAATAACCTTGCTCTTATTCACATTTACTCTTAACTTTCTTCTTTCACACACTTTACCAAACTCAGTCACCAGCTTCTGCAGTTTCTCTCATGAATCAGCCACCAGCGCTGTATCATCAGCGAACAACAACTGACTCACTTCCCAAGCTCTCTCATCCACAACAGACTTCATTCTTGCCCCTCTTTCCAAAACTCTTGCATTCACCTCCCTAACAACCCCATCCATAAACAAATTAAACAACCATGGAGACATCACACACCCCTGCCGCAAACCTACATTCACTGAGAACCAATCACTTTCCTCTCTTCCTACTCGTACACATGCCTTACATCCTCGATAAAAACTTTTCACTGCTTCTAACAACTTGCCACCCACACCATATATTCTTAATACCTTCCACAGAGCATCTCTATCAACTCTATCATATGCTTTCTCCAGATCCATAAATGCTACATACAAATCCATTTGCTTTTCTAAGTATTTCTCACATACATTCTTCAAAGCAAACACCTGATCCACACATCCTCTACCACTTCTGAAACCACACTGCTCTTCCCCAGTCTGATGCTCTCTCCATGCCTTCACCCTCTCAATCAATACCCTCCCATATAATTTACCAGGAGTACTCAACAAACTTATACCTCTGTAATTTGAGCACTCTTATCCCCTTTGCCTTTGCACAATGGCACTATGCACGCATTCCGCCAATCCTCAGGCACCTCACCATGAGTCATACATACATTAAATAACCTTACCAACCAGTCAACAATACAGTCACCCCCTTTTTTAATAAATTCCACAGCAATACCATCCAAACCCTGCTGCCTTGCTGGCTTTCATCTTCCGCAAAGCTTTTACTACCTCTTCTCTGTTTACCAAATCATTTTCCCCAACCCTCTCACTTTGCACACCACCTCGACCAAGACACCCTATATCTGCCACTCTATCATCAAACACATTCAACAAACCTTCAAAATACTCACTCCATCTCCTTCTCACATCACCACTACTTGTTATCACCTCCCCATTAGCGCACTTCACTGAAGTTCCCATTTGTCTTATGCACTTTATTTACCTCCTTCCAGAACATCTTTTTATTCTCCCTAAAATTCAATGATACTCTCTCACCCCAACTCTCATTTGCCCTCTTTTTCACCTCTTGCACCTTTCTCTTGACCTCCTGTCTCTTTCTTTTATACATCTCTCACTCAATTGCATTTTTTCCCTGCAAAAATCGTCCAAATGCCTCTCTCTTCTCTTTCACTAATAATCTTACTTCTTCATCCCACCACTCACTACCCTTTCTAATTAACCCACCTCCCACGCTTCTCGTGCCACAAGCATCTTTTGCGCAATCCATCACTGATTCCCTAAATACCTCCCATTCCTCCCCCACTCCCCTTACTTCCATTGTTCTCACCTTTTTCCATTCTGTACTCAGTCTCTCCTGGTACTTCCTCACACAAGTCTCCTTCCCAAGCTCACTTACTCTCACCACCCATTTCACCCCAACATTCACTCTTCACACATATATATATATGTGTAGGTATGTATATTTGCGTGTGTGGACGTATGTATATACATGTGTATGGGGGTGGGTTGGGCCATTTCTTTCGTCTGTTTCCTTGCGCTACCTTGCAAACGCAGGAGACAGCGACAAAGCAAAAAAATATATATATATATATTTTTTCTTTTTTCTTTCAAACTATTCGCCATTTCCCGCATTAGCGAGGTAGCGTTAAGAACAGAGGACTGGGCCTTTGAGGGAATACCCTCACCTCGCCCAATTCTCTGTTCCTTCTTTTGGAAAATTGAAAAAAAAAAAAAAAAAAAAAAAAAAAAAAAAAAAAAAAAAAAAAAAAAAAACCGAGAGGGGAGGATTTCCAGCCCCCCGCTCCCTCCCCTTTTAGTCGCCTTCTACGACACGCAGGGAATACGTGGGAAGTATTCTTAATCCCCTATCCCCAGGGATAATATATATATATATATATATATATATATATATATATATATATATATATATATTTTCCCTGGGGATAGGGGAGAAAGAATACTTCCCACGTATTCCCTGCGTGTCGTAGAAGGCGACTAAAAGGGGAGGGAGCGGGGGGCTGGAAATCCTCCCCTCTCGTTTTTTTTTTAATTTTCCAAAAGAAGGAACAGAGAAGAGGGCCAGGTGAGGATATTCCCTCAAAGGCCCAGTCTTCTGTTCTTAACGCTACCTCGCTATCGCGGGAAATGGCGAATAGTATGAAAAAAAAATGAAAAAAAAAAAAAAATATATATATATATATATATATATATATATATATATATATATATATATATATATATATATATATGTATATATATATATATATATATAGATATATGTTATCCCTGGGGATAGGGGATTAAGAATACTTCCCACGTATTCCCTGCGTGTTGTAGAAGGCGACTAAAAGGGGAGGGAGCGGGGGGCTGGAAATCCTCCCCTCTCGTTTTTTTTTTTAATTTTCCAAAAGAAGGAACAGAGTGGGGCCAGGTGAGGATATTCCAAAAAAGGCCCAGTCCTCTGTTCTTAATGCTACCTCGCTAACGCGGGAAATGGCGAATAGTTTAAAAGAAAAGAAATAAAAAATGTTAATGTAAGTCTTGACATGGGTGAGGGAATGAGGGTTTCTTGAAGCACTGAGGAATGTGAGGACTTTGTTGAGGAAGAAGTCATTATCTTAAAGGACGAAAATGGGTATGTTTGTAGGTGTAGTAGTCCCAATGATGGGGTTTGGTTGTGAGTCACAGGTTATGCATAGGGATGTGCAGAGGAGGTTATAGGTGTTGGAAATGGAAAATTTAACAACAATATGTGTTGTGAGGTGATTTGATCAAGTCAAAATTAAAAGGGTAAGAGAGAGGTGTTGGTGTTGAGCAAGTCAATGTTAAAAAGGTAAGAGAGAGGGGTTTGATGTAACGAGAAGAGTATGGTTTAAGGAACTGAAGATGTGCTGAAATGGTTTGGATATACAGAGTGAATGAACAAGGAGAAGTTGACAAAGAGAATGTATGTATCAGAATTAGAGTGGAACTAGAGAAGGGGGAGAAACTGGAGGTGGAAGTATGGAATGAAAAATATTTTGAGTGGTAGGAACTTAAATATCAGGAAGGTGAAAGGTGTCCATAGGATCAAGTGAATTGGAACAATTTAATGTACTGGAGGTATCATTCTGTTAGTGAACTGAACCAGGTTATGTGAAGCAGCCAGGGGAAACTTTGGAAAGGTCTGCAGGGCCTAGTTGTTTATTGGGGGCTGTGGCTTCAGTGCATTGAATATGAGAGCTAGAGAATGAATGTAAGTGAATGCAATCTGTCTTCCTATGTTCTTGGCATTACCCGCTAGCCTGGTATTCCTGGTCTCCAGTGCAAAATTACACTGTAAGTGAAAAGTAGCCTATGGAGGCTGTATCATTGGGAGTGCAGCCTCATCAAAGAACTTCTCACTCCAAAGGTGTCTACATTCCCCTGCTGCTGGAAGTACTGCAGTCATAGGCCTCAGGAGCCTCAGGAAAGAAGTCCTGGGTAACACGTTTTTAGAAAGAAGTCCAAAGATGATTGTACATAGAAAATAAATGAGCATGAATCTGCTAAAGTAACCGAATTCCACCTGCATATAGTGAAGAGTCATATTCAGCTCCTGCAAGGTTTTATCAATGTCGGGGAATGAAAAGGAGTGCTGTTTCATCAATGTAATTTTATATCCAATGGTGTCTCTCATTTACCTGCTCCTGATTGAAACTACAGGATTCCCATAAAAGCTGTGGTTGTATACTTAAGAATTAAAAGTTTGCTTCATAAACAGCATCAATTTTCAGACGCATATAATTATTGGCAGAATTAACTTTTGCATGGACCATTTAAATTTTTTTGTAATTTATTTTTGAAATTGTTTAATGAAATTTTATAGTTATGGAAAGCACATGTTATGTAGGATGTTAGTTTTATTTTTCTATTCAATTTTCTTGAACTATCTAATTTCCCTGCAGAGTGGTACTAATCCAGTTTTCATTTTAGTTACACTATGTTTTAAAACTTTTAGGAAATCTCATTCTTTTAACATATTCCATACTTCTAGCCAGCAGTACTTGTTTCAACCATGAAAATGTCAAGTAAACTTGCAGAATTATGTAAACATTATTTTAAGTGATGTTGTGTCATAGTATGAAATGCTTGGCTATTTAGAGGTACGAGTTGATCTACACTAGTCTATTTTAGAAATGAGATAAGTATATGTGACAGATATAAAGGAGAATTTTGAGATGTTCAGAAACCTTATCTCACATTTTGTTTTTTTGTGTTTTTACACTGCACTGTAGTGATGGCCCTTGAGTGTTCATGATTATGTTCCTAATTAATTCAAAGCATTATTAGTCCTATACAGTACTGTACTTTGTGATATAAGGTGCTGTGAAGGCCATTGTCTGTGGCTTATGAGTATTCATAATTCACCTCATAACTAACCCAAAGTATCATTCAGGTTGTATTGTAAAAGTTTTAAGGTTACCATTGTAAATACAATTAAGAGCTGAGTATGAATTTTGTATGCTGTATAGACATTACTTGCAATGGGACAGTCAGAGATTTATGATAACAAGACCTCATTCTAAGTTGAATAAGCTTGCCTATTCATATTAACAACAAAATACTTTGATGTTACAGATATTACTAAATATTGGTGTTCAGAGATTATCACCATGAATTATTACAGCTAATACTTATGTGATGTATAACTTTAAGTAGAAATGGAAGAGCTATATAAATTTTCTTTTAATGGCCATACAATATATGTTTGTATTAACATAACTGTGTATTGCTCTTAGTACTGGGACAAAGTTTTCAGACTGGAAAGAGTGAATTTGAATTAGATTTCCATGACAGTGGTTTATAATGACTGCATAGAAATCTATGGAAATGCTTATGTTTGTTCAGCAGAAGTTTTATGAGAGAGAAGACTCTCTGTTATCACTTGTCAGACAGTCATATTTCTTTGTTTTTCACTGAAGTTAGAAGAGTGCATTATATTCAAAATTCTTAGATACCAGCAAATGATCACTAACAGAGCCTTGAAAAATACAGATGAAGGCATATGAGATCATATGATACTTCAGTGTTATGAGGAAGAAATCTGACACATGATTAGATATGATTCTCTCATAAAAGCAAATGAAGATTTATATGATTATTTTACCCATCATACAATTGTTACCAATAATTGAGTCATATGATCAATTTTTTAATAGCTGTTGACATATGAGCAGTGTATGGAAAATGTACAGGGAAAGGAAGAGTATTATGTGATCCTTAAAATCCTGTAATGTGCTAGTACTTCAAGGCCTGTTCCCCAACATTTGCAGATGACATCCTCAAATATCATATATATTCTTTCCATTCTAATGTGGTACATCAGACAGCAGGATTTTTCTCTTCTTTTTAAGTCACTATATGACACCTCCTGTGACTTTCTGTAGACTGTGGTGGTGGGTAGCATGGTGCAGCTATTATTGAATAGCTCAGTCCTGATGTCTGGCAATTACATAACCATTAATCTCCTGAGATTTATCATGTGCTAATCAGTTACATGATTAGATTTTAATTCTTCTTTATTTAGCATCCTTTTATCACTTATTGATATAATTGGGCCAGTAAATGATTAGATCTAGAATTCGTAGTCATTTTTTATTCATCAGAATGTGTTGAGATCATATATTTTTTTTGTTTTGTAGTTCTGCATTCAGGCTGAGAATTCCTTAATAGTTGTAAACAGGCTACACTGTGATACATTTTGTTTAATAGCATTAGCAAGAATAAAATAATTTCCAAAAAGATTGATTTTATGAATCCTGTGCTACTTCAGCCACTGCTCATAATGATTATAGAATTTAATTTTTTATTTGATAAATATGCCCCTTTTTTTTTCCAAGGATACAATATTTTATCTACATATAAAAACAAAAATGGATTTAATGATTTCTGTAATATTTTGTCTGCATCTGTAAAATCCACACTATTCTGTTGCAGTGTTACTGGTCTCCACAGATTGCATGTAGTTATGTTGCTGGTGAAAAGTCACCTTGGGCCCAGATTTATCATTAGTGGGATGAAAAGGAGAAAAGTTTTCGAGACAGACTTCTCACTTCAAAGGAGTCCAACTTCTCCCTACTCGTGATGGGAGTGCAGCCTTAAAACTGCAAGACCCCTTTAAAAGGGGTCTTGTGGTTATATGATGATAATTATCTATGCCATTGCTTCCATTATTTATTTGATGTCAATGATATCTTGGCCTCTTTACCTAACCTTTCCTTTTTTTGCTTATGTGATCAGTGTACATATCACTTAGGATCAAACAGAAAAGAAAGTTGGGGTTACTATCCAGTAAACTATATGAACCTTTCAGTCCAGATTGCATTTTTAAAGTATCTATTCTAATTAATTTAATTAGTATCAGCAATATTTTGAATATGAAAGAAAATACATATGTGGGCTGTTTGAACAACCATTTTTTTTAAAATCATATGCATCATCAATATTTGAAACATGATTTGATACGCAGTTAAGCTTTGATTAGTGGCTGACATCAATAGATGGTCTTGAAGGAAACAGCAGCCAACATCAATTGTTGTTTAGCTTCTCCTTCCTGTTTGAATATCCAGCTGTCTTATCATTGCAAAGGAAGCATGGGAAAGAATTTTGCTCTCCCCAGTACCTGTACAACAAACTCTATGAGTAGGAAGTTCTGTCCTGAAGTTCATGCTTATACAGTGACCCTAAGGAGTGTACATAGGTTGTTGGATGATATAAGTTATTAAGAGGAACACTTGCGTATCATTTGATGAAGAAAGAGAACACAAAAAGTAAGAAAAAATGTGACTTGTAGAGCAATATATGGTGTTGCGAATATTTGGTGTGGGAAGAAAGTTGCTAGATGCAGTGAAGAGTTTTTATTAAGAGAGTAACTGAGTAGGATGAGAGGAGGGTGAATGGATCCAGATGAGGGTGGGTCTAACTGTGAGTAGGATGAGAGGGTGAATGGATCCAGATGAGGGTGGGTCTGTGGCAGGGATGTATGATGTTACCTTGGCTGTTTAATTTGTTTGTGGATGGGTTGATGAGGGAGATGAATGCAAAAGGATCTTGGAGTGAGAAGCAGCCATGCAATTGGTTGGGGAGGCCTAGGAAGTAGATCATTTGTTGTTGACTGATCATGTGGCACTGTTGGCATATACAAGTAAGATACTGCAGTAGCTGGCATCTGAGTTTGAGAGAAAGAGTGAAAGGAGAAAGTTTAGAGTGTGAATTAAAGTAATGTTATTTTAACGGTCTACTCATTGCTCTCAACAGACAAATCTGGGATGATATTGTCAATAAAAATGGTATGAATTAAACTTGGGAAAATTTCATTAGAACTTTCAAAGCAGGAGAGGAACACATATGCCAATGTGTTATTAGCGATCTTTTTTCAAAAAGATTTAAGATGCCTGTTGTCAAAGAGACTAATAACCAAGTTGATAGAATATATTTTCTAAATCTGAGTAGAGAAACTTACACATTATTAGTATGAAGTGTACAGTGCTGAGAATAGCAAAAGAAACCTCAAGTTTTCTTGTTATATTTAAAATTTTTTCTTGTTATATTTATATCTTAGATTTTCAAAAATCATTTGCTAATGTCCTGCATCAAAGGTTACTTGCAAAAAAAAAAAAAAATACATATGGTATATATAGTTTTGTACTTCATTGGTTTGGAAATTGGTTGACTGGCCTTGAACAAAGTGCAGTGGTTAATGGTTAATCTTCAAAGTGGTTGGATGTATCAAGCACTTTGCCATAGGGATCTGTCTTGAGACTGTTTCCCCATCACAAATGTACTGATGTTACTGATAATGGGATCCACTGGAAGTTAATGAAATTTGCAGGTGGTGCTTAACTGGGAAATAAATCTTCAGCTGAAATAGAAAGTGTGCATGTATATACTGACTGACAAATTGATGGACTCTGGTCATAAAAATGGGATGGCAAGCTTCAGTATTAATTCCATTGATGAACAAAAGGTAAGGAAAAAGTCTTTGTGGAAATAATCCTTGTTGGTCTAAAGCCAAGTAAGCAGTGCACAGAAGCAGTAATAAGAGCAAACAAAATTCATGGAGGTAGGGCTTTCAGATTAAAGTTTAGGAAAATCTCATTCTTTACAGTATATTAGAATGTCCCCTTCTTGAATAATGTTCAGTTTTGGCCACCTTTCTTGATAAGACATTGACAGAATGAAGAGAGTAGAGGTGAGCAAGCAAGATGATTCTTGGACTAAGAAACAAAGTTTGTATGAGCAGATTAAATGACTTGAATCTATTTAGCTTAGAAAGAGAAGGCTAAAAGTGATCAAATGCAGTTCCTCAAAGCTATCAAGGGCTCCAGTATTCTCTCAATTTTGCAAACTCTTGAAGGTTTTATTCAAACTCGTGGGCTAGTGTTGTACCTCAAACGAGGTGAAGCCTTTCCTCTTGCACACAAGACTGTAACATTTGGAGTGATTTTACTGGAGTGGTTGGAAGGAGTAGCATAGGTACAATTCAGAATAGTCTCGGTAAATATTTTGCTTCAAGTCCACGATTAATATTATTTGGTCCTCCATAGTCACATCAACAGTTTGCAGGTTCTTCTGTTTGACTCTTCTGCATGTCTTTTAACTCTATGACACTAATGTGCTAACTTTTGGTATCATCCACTGTCACAAATAGCCTCGAAAGGACCCAGTAGTCTGCCTTGTTTGAATCCCCAGGATTTCTTTGTATTCTCAGGAGCAGTTTGACATCATTCACTCTCCATCTGAGGCTCTCTGTGCAATCACTTGGCATGTGGCTGTGCCATCACAAAGATAGTAACTTAACCTTCTTTGATTTTTATTTTACATCTGAATGCTAATTCATCATTTTATAAGGTATTATTTTTTTTTAATTATTTGCACTTTACGGACCATGCATACCTCATAACCCAAATAGCATGGGAAATCAGCTGTTAACTCAGTCTGCTATATATTGTTAGAGGCATTTAGGTAATCCCATGCATAGCAAACAGCATAGCAGTAAGTCAGGATGCAACTATTGGCAACTCGGACAAGGTCCTTCAACCATATGTACTTGTAGAAATTGGCTGCTCATCAACAGGAAATTGCGGTGAGGTCTTTTATCATTTATGTGCTGCCCAAGCTGCAAAGAAAATATATGCAAGGGATATATTTAGATTTATGTAAGTGATGTATACAGTGGTTGGATAATGAAGTAAAATTGCTAGTGAAAGAGAAAAGAGATGTATGGGCAGTACTTTCAGGGAAGCAGTGTGTGATTGAGAGATGATAGAAAGATCTTTTCCAAACCCATGGTCACAATCAAATTAGTGTCGTAAGGGTGTTCTGAGGGTCACAGGATGATTTGAAAAAAAGAAAGATGTAATTAAAGAAAAAGATTTTAAATATAGATTAGTGCAAAAATATATACATCACAATTTTGGAATATAAAGCATCATTAGTGCAAAAATATATACATCACAATTTTGGAATATAAAGCATCATTTAGACCCTGGAACATGAAAATAGTTGTAAATAATAAAGCAATGATATATTTATGAAAACTCCTAATGTATTTGAGTCTGTTCACATCCATTGTTTGTACGCCAAAGTGGCTCGAGCCTGATGCAACTCACAATCATTTTTTACTCACTTCTGGCATTGCTGTGTTGGATGACTGACATACTGTGATACACAGTTATCTTCAGTTTTGTTTGCCTCTTACTTTTTATATTTACTGTGATTGCCAAGCCACTTCATGATTAGAATAGCCATTTGATAGTCTGATTGAGGAAATGGTGTAAGCCTTAGAATTTTCACTTGAAGGAAACTTGCTAAGATAGACTTTATTGTTATGAATAGTGTGATAAGGTTGGTAATTTCTACATGAATGTGTTTTATAATTTATTATTGAGTATGTAGGTGAGCGTTTGCTAATAAGTGAGACAAGTATGTGCAGAGATGGAGTATTGATATTTGCTATTCATCTTCAAATGCATTTAAATACAGTATTTGCTCTTATTCATTCAAATTATGATTCATTTACATTTTGCTTTGTTGCTGTCTCCCGCGTTAGCGAGGTAGCGCAAGGAAACACACGAAAGAATGGCCCAACCCACCCACATACACATGTATGTACATGCACGTCCACACCCACACATATACATACCTATACATCTCAACGTATACATATATATACACACAGACGTATACATATATGCACATGTACATAATTCATAGTCTGCCCTTATTCATTCCCGTCGCCACCCCGCCACACATGAAATGACAACCCCCTCCCCCCGCATGTGCGCGAGGTAGCGCTAGGAAAAGACAACCAAGGCCACACTCGTTCACACTCAGTCTCTAGCCACATTGGAAGGATAAATAGTTGGGTTGACTGGAAGCCAACTGCCTTGTTCAGGATTCGAACCCATGGCCCACTTTATTCCTTCTACCTCTACTGATATACCTGATATGTGTCTTTGACTCCTACTGTCATTGCAGCTAGTGAATGTTATTTTCTTATGGCGTTGCTGCTGAAAATTTGATGTCAAAGTTCTGCAGAAAACGTGCAGAAATACGACCTCTCTACGAAAAGTGAGGACGAGTTACGCATTTAAAACGAAATCATACACCGCCTGTCTGTGTATGTGTTGGCTATGCTTCACCAAACTGCTCTCCGCATTTAATGCACAAACACACAGTCCGCCTTTCTTCCAAACAAGTATTTAGATTATGTTCTCGAGTCAGGTTATAACAGAATTTTATCCGTGGAGAAATTCCCCGTGGGTGTGCCATATAGCCATTATCAGCGTCTCCACACGACGTCGGTCCCGTCCGGTGACTGTCAGAGCAGCTGTGCTTCTGAGTGAGGAGGGACGCTCTCGTTGGTAACAAGTTATACACCTAAGTCTCCAGGTCTCGTCTTGTAGACAGAGTGCCAACTTCTAGTGATATGAAGCTCACGATTTTCAAGTTACAGTCAAAGAGAATGACGCTTTTACAGTGCGGTGAAGTTTTGATCAAGGAGAATGACGCTTCTAGTGACGTAAAGTTTCAAGTTTTATGTGAGGAGAGTGACACCGACGGTGAAGACAAGTAATGAGTCTCAAGTTTCCGTTAGGGAGACGTGCCACTCTCATTGAGGTGAGGTTGCGAGTTTCAAGTTTCACTGAAAGTAGACTGAAGCTTCCTTTAAGGACAAAATGATGGAGTAACTCTCATCCCCTTTACAAGAAAACATTCCCTTTTTCATTTTGGGACGGAAATTGCAGTTTACGAAACTATAATCTTTATTTTTCGCGAAGGAATGAGTAGCACAGGAGCTGCTGGGCGGAAAGCCACCATTAAACGTATTGTTCCGTATTCGTGATTCAAGACAAAGACATGTCTGAGCAAGAGACTTCACAAGAAAGGAACTCCCTGTTGAGTCTAGACATCTTTTACCTCACCATCAGTGTTCTTACCCTGGTCGAGTGTGCCTTTACCTTCTTCATCAACAGCTCGAACAAGACCCTGAGGAAAAGAGCGACCACATCCTTCGCCAACAATTTGGCCGCGAGTATCGGCGTCCTCTCATCGGTGTCTTTCGTGTGCAACGCTTATTTCATAGCGGAATCCTCTTTCACTGAAGTTCCATGGGCGTGCATCGTGCTCGCCGTTTTTGTGAGATACTTGCATCTAGTGTCTTGCCTCACTCTGGCCTGTTTGTCTTTGGATCGGTACGTGGCTATCTGCTGGCCACTCCACTACCAGTACCTGCTGACGAGAATTCGCTGCCGTCTCCTGTGCCTCGCCTGCTGGGTAATACCCTGCGTCCTGCTTCTGCTGCCTTGCGCTTCAGAACTACAAACAATATGCTCAAGGGATTCTGTTGTGAGCCTCACTTTCCTCTTGGCCTATACCGTCATCTATAGCCTCGGGGCCGTCGCCACCTTCATCTTCTACATCCTCGTCGCGCTTGAGTTCCGCAGGGAGCGAGGAGGCCACGCGCAGGACAAGGAACGGATAGAACGACTCCTGCGCACAAGGACGGCAAAATCAGCGATGAGGGTCTTCGCCTTCTACATCCTCTTCTCCCTCCCACATGTAGGTAACATTAGCACCTCTCTGACCCAGCCTTACGAGTGGATATTTCGTACAAGGCCTTAAAACCTTTGTAAATATACTATCTGTTCACAACGAAAGGAAATAACAAAACTCATGTCGGAATCTATATTTTTCCTTTGGTTGTGAACAAGAAGTTGCATTATCCATGGCTGAGCTTAACCCATGAGAACTTGACTCATTCTTCAAGATTCCCATGAGATGGTAAACATGACGGCAATTTACATTAGGACTCTTACAGTTTGATATGACCGGTTGTCAGAGGGGTATAAGAGCGCATTATAGTCCAGTGGGGTAAAAAGGAAATGCACCTTGGTGAAGTGTGAACGTGTTGCAGATCCTCCGGGCAATTTAGTCACGGAGGTAAAGCAAGTACGTTAGATTCTGAATCTCTTATGTTTAGTGTCAAACTGGGACAGTAGTAATAGAAAGCAATGGTTTGTAACAGTATGAGAATTTATAGTTACCAAATATTGATGAAATTTTCACACGTGCTTATTTTTGCTCTTTTTTTTTTTTTTTTTTGCTGCAGATCAGATTGTTGAGGTATATTTCGTTACAAAACCGAAAAAATGGAATAGAAATACAAGTTTGGTTGCTGGAGAGAATGAGTGAGGAAAGGCTGACAAAGAGGATATATGTGTCAGAGGAGGAGAGAACGATAAGTGGGAGACCAATTTTTTTTTTTTCACCATTTCCCGTGTTAGCAAGGCAGCGTTAAGAACAGAGGACAGCCTTTGAGGGAAATCCTCACTTGGCCCCCTTCTCTGTTCCTTCTTTTGGAAAATCAAAAAACGAGAGGGGAGGATTTCCAGCCCCCCCGCTCCCTCCCCTTTTAGTAACCTTCTACGCTACGACACGCAGGGAATACGTGGGAAGTATTCTTTCTCCCCTATCCCTTTCCCACGTATTCCCTGCGTGTCGTAGAAGGCGACTAAAAGGGATGAAGCTTCACGAACCCCCTGACGAGGCTTCAGGTATCTGTGAAACTACATGCAGTTCAATACTCTTTTGGGGTAGACTATGGCGATCGTGAGCACAAAGGACACGATTTTCGACGCGCGCTAGATTTAGACTCGCGTGTTCTTCGTGTATGGAAATATGCAAACTAGCCCTTTTATCAATGTCCATGAGACCTAGTAATTAAAGAAAAAACAATATGTAGGCAACCTCTTCTAGCTTTTGTCATCACACACACACACACACACACACACGCACACACATCATACTTATAGATATCATTACCTGTTAAGTAGAATACTAAATGTCTTAATTCTTTCTTTTCCAGACGGTCTTCCCGCTAGTCCAAAGGGCTCTGCCGAACCCCCAGTCTCTGCCAACGTACCTGAAAGACACCTTCCACGTCATCAACCGCATACACGTCCTGTTCTTCCTCCCGGTGTACGCCTGGACGAACGCCATCGTCCAAGAAACCCTCAGGGCCTGGGTCGAGACCCTGGGTGACTGGCTCTTCCGCTGTCCGTGTCTACCTCAAGTCCTCAAAGCCTGGAGCAAGGCTGTGGGAAGAGGGTGGAGCCCCTGTCTAGAGCCACAGCAGCAACTGCAGGAGGACACTTCCCACCCCGATGGGATCCAGTACCCTTGAGTGAACGGCAGGAATGTCGGCACTCTGAAGGGCATTGAGTGCGGAGCTGCGGGAGAGAGAGAGAGAGAGAGAGAGAGAGAGAGAGAGAGAGAGAGAGAGAGAGAGAGAGAGAGAGAGAGAGAGAGAGAGAGTTTTGGAAAAAAGAGAAATGCACTTTTGATCATAAGATCATCTTTACGTTTAAATATTCGAAGGATACTCATGATCCGTGTGGCGTAGGGCTTAGCCATATAGACTTCGGTGTGAATGTATATATATACACACAGAGTTATGATAGCACAGCATATTTACCACATCTGGTCGAAGCCTTGATGGACAGAACTACAGATTAACAATTGCAGTGACAGTGTGTCTGTCTTTGTTGGGTGAGTGCGGAACTCTTCTTTGAGGTGTAAGTGTTCAGTGTCTTCAGTATGGTTGTTGAATCTAGGGCATGAGGTGTCTTGTGATGTAGCGAATAGGTGTCTGTTGTGTTGGAGAGATGTGAAAGTATAACCGGTCCATGTTTGGGGTGTGTGGTTTCCAGATGGGTTTACTATGTCTGGTGGGGTAGAGGTTTGGAGCAAGTTGAAGAGGGAAGGGAGTTTGGTTGGTTAGGTGTTGTATGTTTTATTCATCTTATATGAAGATTTTGATTATAAAAAGCTAGTCAGTGATAGCATTATTTCCTACATTTAAAACACCTTTAAACTAGAATAGATTCATTATTGGTATACATGAAGCAGGCTGCTTCATTTCATAATTTCCGGATAGATTTTATAAGTACCTGCTTTCTTGTAGACTTCCTTAGTCAGTGCTACTTGTAACTGATACATATACAGTATAACACCCAACAAAAATAAATCTATATCCTGGAAACATGAAACATGTCACTTCACATTACGTCTCTTTCTTATTTACGTATATAGGGTGTAAGCTCTTCAGTTTGCTAGATGTATGTGATGCGAAGATAACATTCATAAAATACGTCAGTACTTGTCGTATATGATTCGTATACAACGTCCACCAAGTTATCATCTCAAAACAAAACTCACTGTACTTATCATTTTATCTGAATAGATAGATTTAAGAACATCTTTTTTTTGAGAATGTGATTCAGTTTACTAAACCGTAAGGATATATTTCAGTTCGCTTGATTTCTCTTTATGTGACGCTATCTGTCTATCTGTTTATCTAGCTATCTATCTATCATTTATCTATATATATCTGACGCCCGTTCTCTTCGAAAACCACCCCAAACCCCCATCAAGGGGGTGGACACGGCAAAAGAGTTTCCATTTATCCCAGTCCTTACATACATCCCTCGCATGCACCATTCCACTCATTCTTCCACCATTTCTCTCCCTCCAGTATTCTTCCCCCTCTATTTCCTCGAATTCTCAGGTGGTCTTCGTTTCACGCTTATTTCTTTCACTGTATGATCATACACTCTCCTTGTAAACTCCCCATCTTGCATTCTTTCCACATGCCCAAACTACTTCGAAGTATAACTTGGCACACATTCTCCCACTCCACAATTCATCCCCTTTGCATTCCCTGCCGTACCACATGTCTCCTTCACCCCCTCATTTCTTTCTTCGTTCCATCTAGTCATAGTATGCCACATGCTCCTCTCAAATAGCTTATTTCCGCAAACCGAATTCTTGACTTTTGTGACTCATTCCACGTCCATGTTTCGACTGCATAGGTCAGGGTTGGGAGGTCTATGCTACCCTTCACTCCTCTAGTCACTTCCATACTTACACCTCTACCCTTCATTATTCTCTTAAGGGACCCAATAACTCTTCTATCCTGTACTGCTCTCTTCCTTATTTTTCCTTTCATATTACTAACTTACCCAAGATAACTTTTACATACGTAAATTCTCTCACCTCTTCCAGTCTTTCTCCCCCATATCTATATCACGATCATTGAATTAAGCCCTGTAGTGGTACCTGAATCTTAAGCTAGTGTTTGTGATGGTATGTGTTGCATATTGCTCAAAAGGAAATTTAACGTAAAATAGATATGCATGCAATATTTGTTTATCTTGCAAGAAGTCAGTATCGACAGCTGTCAATGTTAATTTGACAGTATTCCCAAAATCTGTACAATGGTGTGAAAGTTTGTATCCAGTGAGAAGCAACAACACTGAAGGATATATGCGACGAGAGATATATTAAAGTTCAGGGACGACCTTGTATGATTAATGAAGACCTCTGGCTTATATTTCGGATTTTGGATACCCCTGTAGACGACTCTTCCAGTGATACCAAGCAGATAGTCTCTTCATCACCAGATTGCGGTTAAATGGCTCCACACATTCTTACTATGCATGTGAACAATGTTTTTTTTTTAATCAATAAATCAGCCTTATCATAAACTGTAGTACATGATAATGAACGCTAATTTTATCAAAATATATCTATGCGTAATATTTTTTCGTAAATACATGTTTTATATCGGAAACCGGAAAATATATATTATCTTTCTTTTTGATTTACATGACTTTATATTCGTATGTACCAATTAGCTTTATTGATATGGTTATTTTCCTTACCTGTTCCATATATCCACAACACAGTCATTATTTCTTTCTTAACCTCGAAACGCCTTAAGGAACGATCCGAATGCAGCGCCACAAACAGTTTTAGATGAGTTTTCGCGTATCAGTTTTGACGTTCCGTAAACAGAGCCATTGTTACTTAACAAAAAGGTGTAAGAAAGTGTGTGATGATAAGAGCTGCCTCAGCTAGTATACGCGATGGTGTCATGAGCATCAGGAGATTATCACAATAGAACAAATAAGGGAAAGAGTCAAGTGAGGATATTCTTTTTTTCCCACTAAAACTCAGTCGTCTGTTCCTGACGGTAACTCGCCAAGGAGAAAAACAGCGTGCAGGTATGCAAGAGTCTTATATTTTGTTCTCTCTCTCTACAGTCAAGAAAAGGCTTTCGCTTTGGAGGGCTGAAGTATTTCCTCTGTACTCTGATTGTCTTTTAGTCCCCCACACTTGCTGCTTGCGCGTCCTCCAGGCACATGAAGCTGTACCATTTTGTGGTTGCCACTTACACCAGGCCTGACGTACCGTCTTTGACCTGGGCAAATGTTATGTATTCCAGCAGACGACTGTAAAGTGCACTGATGAGTGATTTCACACTCAAAGCATATACACTAAGCTGTTTCTTTGTTGTGTTATTTCTCCGATATTGTTTTAGGTCTATCGAAACCATATTTCAAGTTCATATGCAATATGTTTATTGAACTGCATGGTAGAGGAAATGTACCAAATAAGAAAAAGTTATTTTTATGTGCAGTGAGTGCTACATTTTGAACATTTCTCTATTTCATTCAGCTTTTCTCTTACTGTTTGTGTTTCAGAACTCGTTTTCATAACAGAGAGATCTTACCGTGCCCATCATCGGAAGTGAAATTTTAATACTGTTTCGTGCATCATGAACATTTTATCCCAAAATTTCGTATATACCTTGAGTTTGATGGAGCATTTGTTTCGGCACGGAAAGAAATTCATTATTACTGATATTACACCGGAATCGTAATCAATGATATATAAATGAATCAAAAAGAATTCTTTATGTGTCTTTTTCAAGTATTTGTCAGCATCTGTTGGTGATTAAACAATCTTTTTTGTCTCTTGATAGGGTGGTTAGAGAAGAGAATGAGGAGTTGGGACAGGGGAAGGGATAGTTTGAAATGGAAGAGAAGGCTAAAGCTTGTATAAGTGTATGGTGTATTTTTTTTTTCTTGCATGTGGGTAATCATCTGGAAATATATTTTTGTGTTTTACTAGTAGACTGGGAGTGTGTATGTACACGTGTCGTATCTTTTGGTTTTCAAAAGGAAATTCACGAAGCTAAGCTAAACATTGTTCATTGTGTGTATCGATGGACGACTGAAGCCTTTCCCTGAGTGCTTCAAGGCTTTAAGGCAACCAAGGGTATGTCACCTATCAGCTCTCTCTCTCTCTCTCTCTCTCTCTCTCTCTCTCTCTCTCTCTCTCTCTCTCTCTCTCTCTCTCCATTGATCCAGATGGCAAGGATTTATTCTTTAACTATTATTGTTCAACTTTTTGTCAAACTGAGAAAAGTCACCCTCTCAAGTTATATAGTATCACGATCAGTCGTCTTGCGTTCGACCTGCAGGGGTCTGTCAGTCACACATTACTGGAGTTATCACTGCGAAGGATCTCTTTGTCCTTCGAACTCCATAAATCCTCATCCTCGTGTTAATCTGTCCTCCAGACATCACCATAACTTGCCACACTAAGGATTTCGTCGTCAAACATCAGAAGCACTGCCTTAAAGGTTACAAGGCTTCATATAATACTGTGCATTCAAATGAATCTAGCATGTACAGCAACAAATGTTAAGCTTCGACCCTTATTTGTCATTTAGAGCGACTAAATCCTAGGAACCTTGTGGGTGTTAGTGATCACATGAAGGTTATGCTCCACACATCCTGTGATAATGATGTCTACACCTCACACGCTTGTTGTCTTGAACCAACAACATTCACAGGCCAGACCCTGAGAATTCAAGAGCCACTTATTTCATATTAGGTGCATATGCATCATTTGTGTAAGTACAGAAATATCATTTACAAAGGACGCCTAGCATACCAGCCGGAAAAGTTGATTTTAATGGAGTGAAATTGGTTGCATGATCGCGTTTTCATTACGTGTTTCATCAGTTATGGTTCAGCAACGATGGGATTTATTTCTTAAGGATCTACGAACCAAAACTTTGCATTTGCACTTGAGTTATCCATATTGTGGTATACCAGTGTCTTTTTAAGTCCTCTGGTTTGTGATTTAGGACTGGATAAACGTAACGAAGAATTGCTATATAAACATGGTCATTATGACCTCACTTGCCAAAGATGCATCAGAATAAGATTTTTTTCCATTCATTGGTTTCATGTTCATTACGTCACGGACCACTGGGATTTATCTTTTATTTTTGTTAGCTGAGACGGCAGAGGCTACTTAATACTCTAATCAAAGCTACCTTATGAACTGTATATATATATATATATATATATATATATATATATATATATATATATATATATATATATATATATCTTAGGGTATCCAGTTTACCGAACAGTCCTTAGGAGAGGGTTTGCGTAAACAAATAACACTAGCATATGTTGGCCTACTTGTAGGTATAGAAATGTTGACCACTATACCTTGGAGCCACAGTGTTCATGTGTAATCAAGAACTCTCAGAGCTCGCCCAGGAGCCTTGCCATTACCTGAAATTTATTGTAACGTCATAGAGAAGATTGGAAACTGTATTAGACCTATATCCCCATACGAGACAGCTTCTAGTCACACCTGTTCAAACTCTTGTGCCTAGTCAATATGAATTTAAAGCCTTCGTTGTGTACTTGCCCTTATGTAAGAAACAGATTGTCATTTCCGGTCTTTGAGTACCTAATCTCCACACCTGTCCTCTGTGTCCTTATTAAACCTAAATATGTTCAGTCTAAATCCAGTATTTTGAGTCCTTGAAAGCTTGATTGTATTGCCTTTGATGTTTTCTTTAATCATTTAATTTGTCCATGTAAATACTTGTAATAAATCAACTTAATCTGAATCTTCGTTCAAAATCGTTATTTCACTTTCGTTAGTCTCCCACCGTAATACGGATTTCTATCGTTCAATAAGGATGATTGCAATTATTTGTGTTTTCTAGAGAATCTCTGCCCATTTTATAGCTGGGCGACCTAAAGTGAACGGCATGCTCCTCGATGAAGGCTTTCCCTTGAACCTAATGTTGTTAGAGAATATTCGCACTCCAAATGAAATTATACTTAAGATCTTACCCAATTGTTTTAATTGGCTTTATTTCTTACACCGACAAATTACTTATTGCTTAAATTGTAAGTTCATGCTAACCATCATTCCTAGAGTCCTCTCGTATCAACGTTGAACTAGCGACCTTGCCTCAGACGTTGTCGGTCCGATATTTTATAAAATCAAATAATCAACCAACCTAACATTGTCTCCGCTAGGTGGACAGCCCATCTATATTCTACTTACCCTGTATTCCCCTTTTCTGATCTTTCAGGTTTTTCCTTTGAAACCTTATCCTTGCGTTTTCAATTTGTCCCTTGAGACAAATAATCTCACCTCGGACGAACTGACTAAATCAAGCTCACGATCGTTACATTCATCGATGTTAAACTGCATTCTCCATTCCTGCAGTGCTCTCGAACCTTTCTTAGAATTCATTATCAGTCCACTTTGTCAAAACACAAGTCCGAGGTAAGGGCCCTGTAGAACCACTTGCTGTGGTGTCCCATTTTTTTTTTGTTTGTACTCCGTTAAAGCTAACCTTCTGTTTTCTAAGCATCAACAAAGCCTAAAAAAACACAACAACAACTAGGATTTCTCCTTGACCGCCGTATGTCTCGCCTCTTATCAAATCTTTCTTATGGCAGGTTACCAAAAGCCATAGGTAGAGGTTAATAATCATCATTTATCTTCATCATTGTTAACTGCCATGGATATTTCTGGGAAAAATTAGAGCAAATGCGTGAGATACGCTGTGTTGTTCCTCTCAGCATATTGTAATAGTTCACAGTGGCGCGAGTGATATATATATATATATATATATATATATATATATATATATATATATATATATATATATATATATATCTTTCAAACTATTCGCCATTTCCCGCATTAGCGAGGTTGCGTTAAGAACAGAGGACTGGGCCTTTGAGGGAATATCCTCACCTGGCCCCTCACTGTTCTTCTTTGAAAATTAAAAAAAATAATGAAAGGAGATTCCAGCCCCCGCTCCCTCCCCTTTAGTCGCCTTCTACGACACGCAGGGAAACGTGAAAGTATTCTTAATCCCCTATCCCAGGGATAAAATATATATATATATATATATATATATATATATATATATATAATATATATATATATATATAATATATTTTTCCCAAAAGAAGAACAAGGGGGCCAGGTGAGGATTCCAAAAAAGGCCAGCCCTCTGTCTTAACGCTACCTCGCTAACGCGGGAAATGGCGAATAGTTTAAAAGAAAAAAAGATATGTATATATATATATATATATATATATATATATATATATATATATATATATATATATATATATATATATATATATATATATATATAATATATAATATAATATCACGATTAGGACATTCAGCTGCCCGTGCCGTCTCAGCTACCGGAGGAAGTAGTGTTCGAACAAAAGCTTTGAACAATGCGTTGTCGTCTCGTGTGGTTTCTCTTTCTTCAGAACCAGTGGGCTGCAGCTGGACCCCAGAGTTTCGCCGGAAACGAGAAATGAAGACCAGCAGGTAACTCAACCTGTAGCTACCAAATGTTGTCACCAAAATAACACACTTTCGTAAGCAAGCCGAACATCCGCTTGCTAAAGGTTAGCGTTGCAACAACCCACGTATCTAACGGGACTGGGTTTGAGTCCCCGGAAATGGGAGTCATCTCATAGCCAACCTTGCTGTTTATTTTTCGTTCTGGGGCATTTCGATGAATGGGTACCTGGCGTAAGCTGGGATGTGCGTATGTATGTGTGTACAAAAGGTTAAGACACGGAATATCTACAAGGTTAAAAGACGAGGCCGAACGAGTCCAAAACTCTTTCCCCTGAGCATACAAATAGGAATCATTCATAATTGTGCCTCTGATACTAGAAAATTCCTTGGTTGTAGAAATGACCGAATCAGTCAATTAATCTACTAAAAACGGTGGGGACAGCAGCAAGTGGGCATGTAGGTGCTGTAGGGGACAAAAGTGGTGTTAAGGCTCAGGACAGACGGATGGATAGACATCCTAATCGCTTCGTAACGACTATGATAAACAAATCCCCTCATGGTCTATTGTTTCATGGTACTTTTGTCTCGCTAAAACACAATATGGCCCAGGGAGGAAGGAAAATTGGAGAAAGATGTAAGAAAAGGCTTCAAGGGATAAGAGAGAAGTGAACATGGAATAAAGAGAGGCTGTAGTTTGAAATGGGGCTGGTGAGTGTGGGAGGGAGACAAATGAATAAGTGTAATGTGTAGGGTAGAACTTAGGGAGAAGTTGTTGCCGTGGTGATGGTTAGGTTCGACGTGAGGCTTACGATGAAATACATCCCTTATAAAAATCTGGGGTAAACCATGGAAAGCTGTGTAGGTTTGTATATTTGCGTGTGTGGACGTATGTATATACATGTGTATGGGGGGGGTTGGGCCATTTCTTTCGTCTGTTTCCTTGCGCTACCTCGCAAACGCGGGAGACAGCGACAAAGTATAATAATGAAAATAAAAAATCTAATTCGTTATTCAGTAACTTCTTTGTCATTTTTATTCTTCATCCAAATACACTGAAACAACAAAATACCATGCGGTAAAGTCTTGGTGGGTTACATGGTTGCTGTTGTGACAAATGTTAGGTTAACCAATACAAATCCTTAAATGGCTTTTGATATTGCAAAATGGCAGTTTTCTCCTATAAAGTGGCAAAATTATACACTGTATTTACCACACTACATACCTCCTTTTTTTCGTCTTTGCTGGAAGTATAAGAACAGTATGAACCTCCACTCCAGACAAACCTAGTATCATAAACTAGAAATCTGGAACCATTTCGAGGGGACGAGAGTTGGTTTCCTAACAGACAGTGGAAAGCACCAATGTAACACGTTCGGAGTATAGGAAGACTGTCGTCTTCCTTTAGTGATGAAACAGTAGAATAATACGAGCGTACGTGACTTTCCTTTTGTAGAGTGAACGCCATCAAATAATGACAAGAGGCGCAACGTCAACGTGTTGTGACACACACACACACACACACACACACACACACACACATATATTATATTTATTTATTTTATTATACTTTGTCGCTGTCTCCCGCGTTTGCGAGGTAGCGCAAGGAAACAGACGAAAGAAATGGCCCAACCCCCCCCCCCCATACACATGTACATACATACGTCCACACACGCAAATATACATACCTACACAGCTTTCCATGGTTTACCCCAGACGCTTCACATGCCCTGCTTCAATCCACTGACAGCACGTCAACCCCGGTATACCACATCGCTCCAATTCACTCTATTCCTTGCCCTCCTTTCACCCTCCTGCATGTTCAGGCCCCTATCACACAAAATCTTTTTCACTCCATCTTTCCACCTCCAATTTGGTCTCCCTCTTCTCCTTGTTCCCTCCACCTCCGACACATATATCCTCTTGGTCAATCTTTCCTCACTCATCCTCTCCATGTGCCCAAACCACTTCAAAACACCCTCTTCTGCTCTCTCAACCACGCTCTTTTTATTTCCACACATCTCTCTTACCCTTACGTTACTCACTCGATCAAACCACCTCACACCACACATTGTCCTCAAACATCTCATTTCCAGCACATCCATCCTCCTGCGCACAACTCTATCCATAGCCCACACCTCGCAACCATACAACATTGTTGGAACCACTATTCCTTCAAACATACCCATTTTTGCTTTCCGAGATAATGTTCTCGACTTCCACACATTCTTCAAGGCCCCCAGGATTTTCGCCCCCTCCCCCACCCTATGATCCACTTCCGCTTCCATGGTTCCATCCGCTGCCAGATCCACTCCCAGATATCTAAAACACTTCACTTCCTCCAGTTTTTCTCCATTCAAACTCACCTCCCAATTGACTTGACCCTCAACCCTACTGTACCTAATAACCTTACTCTTATTCACATTTACTCTTAACTTTCTTCTTCCACACACTTTTCCAAACTCAGTCACCAGCTTCTGCAGTTTCTCACATGAATCAGCCACCAGCGCTGTATCATCAGCGAACAACAACTGACTCACTTCCCAAGCTCTCTCATCCCCAACAGACTTCATACTTGCCCCTCTTTCCAAAACTCTTGCTTCTACCTCCCTAACAACATATATATATATATATATATATATATATATATATATATATATATATATATATATATATATATATATATATATATATGACTCTCATATACATCTTAGGTCCACGTACGTAATGAGTGTATGTAGTCTCAAAATTAACTGAACGTGTCGAAGATGTGTAGGGTTAAAGTACGTTGACGGCTTTAATGGAATTGGCAGTTTACAGGCCTAAAGCCCAAACAACCAACCTAACCTAACAACTGAATTAACTGTAAATCCTTGTGGGTAGATAAGATAAACGAGAAAAAACCTAATGCATTCATGAATGATAATTTTTTGGAAATGAATGTTTGTAGTTCAACAAGAACCAGGACATTACTGTGGGTGAATACTTTCCATCGTTCATGTCTCTTGCACTTAGTCACGTCAAGACTCTTTTATAGCTAGGCTGCTGCCATATGTCCCTACGCTAAACTCAGTTACAAATAATAGGTTCTCTATCATACCTATTTCACTACGTTTATCCATACGAATCTCTCTCTCCATGAGAGGTTTCTCTCGTGTTTTATTAACCTTTTAAACCCCGGGTAATAGCGGACGACCGCAAGTAAAGCGGGTTTTCAAAGGTAACCAAAATATCTTAAAGTAAACTGATGGGATTCAAGCTGGGGAGGACTAGGTCTCAGAGACCGAACAGGGAGGGTGTCGGTGTACCAAATGGAGAGTCTTGCACTTACCCCGAGAAAATAAGGGTATTCTCTGCATGCTGTAAAAACATAATTGCTCTTCGAAGTCAAGACATGCTTAAGATAAATAAAAAGAATCTTTAAAAACAGGCTCGAGGAAATTGGGAGGGGAGCGGGGACCAAATGCAGAGGAAACGACTGCAGTTCGAAATAAGAAAATAGTCATAGGAATGCAAAGTACGACGCAAGGGGGTTTAACTGTTAAGTTTTCTCAAAACTTTTAAAAGATTCAAGTGTGAAAGGAGAGGTATAATTACAGTTTTGGGAATCCACTTTTTTTGAAGTCGAAATCGTTTTTCTGATTTTTTTTTCTGTGTTTTGCACGATTCTGACCTTCACTCCTACCGATAAATTACTACCTCTTGAGATCACTGTCACCTTTCTCCAACGATGATTATGGGGGACTCTGGTGGGAACCAGGTTTTTGAGTGGGAAAAAGTAGTGATTTGCGATAGAAGTGAGTCATAATCGTTGAAAAGACATCAAAAACTATCAGGAAAAATAGTCTCAAGCAAACCTAACCAAACCTAAATTAACCTAACATACTCTAACCTAACCTAAACTCACCTTACCTTACTAAACCTAAACCTAACCTAACCTAACCTAAACTCACCTTACCTTACTAAACCTAACCTAACCTAAACTCACCTTACCTTACTAAACCTAAACCTAACCTAACCTAAACTCACCTTACCTTACTAAACCTAAACCTAACCTAACCTAAACTCACCTTACCTTACTAAACCTAACCTAACCTAACCTAACCTAAACTCACCTTACCTTACCTAACCTAAACCTACCCTAACCTAACCAAACCTTACCTACCCTAACGGTTAATAATACGCATAGAGTAACACGTATGATTATAGATAAGTCCATAAAAGATGTGACTATAAGATAATGTGCTCACACACACACACACACACACATACACACGCACAGCATCCGGTTCGCAGTGCCACCCAGTTGTTAATCCTACACTGTTGCTTCTTTGACAGAATGGGTACCCGCAACATGCTACGGCGTGTGTGCATACATACAAAGGAGTACATACATAAAACATAAACACTTGATTAAGAGACAGGGGAACACTATTGTAGAAAAAAAAATTCGTTACACAAATAGTACTCACACACACCCACACCCACACACACACATACACACACACACACACACACATACACATACATACATACATACGCGCGCGTGTAAAACTTCCTATCCTTACAATTCAAATAGGTAAATACGCACATGATGTAAAATTCCTTCCACTTACTGCACACGCAGGTGGTTACAAATGGGTAAAAATAGATCTTCCTTACCGAGAACAAAACTCGTGGGGAAGCTCCTGAAATTCATGTGGTAAGAGGTCCTCAAGACCTGTTGTGAGAACGCAACCTGGCGTGGGACGTCCCGGTGAGTGGAAAGGCACGGGCCGTGGACCGCTGTGAACCACCGCCACCACTTGCACTTAAATGCGCCCCCGCATCCCCCAGAATTCATCGTGTATAAGTTAGAGAACCGACTGTCTAAAGAGTTTTGTGTATACGATACCTAGATCCATGACTTGGATGGAAAACTGCTAAATTAAACTCGCTAATCCACACACACACACAACGATCGGGGCCTGAACATACAGGAGGGCGAAAGGCGTGCAAGGAATAGAGTGAATTGGAACGATGTCGTATACTGGGGTCGACGTGCTGTCAGTGAATTGAAGTAGGGCATGTGAAGCGTCTGGGGTAAACCATGGAAAGGTCTGTGGCACCTGGATGTGGAAAGGGAGCTGTGGTTTCGGTGCATTAATGTGCACGAATGTGGCCTTTTTTGTCTGTTCCTGGCGCTACCTTGCTGGAGGGCTGGGCCGGGGAAAAGGTGGGGGGGGGGGGGGGGGGGGTCTATTTGGTGTGTGGCGGGGTGGCGACGCGAATGGTTGAAGGCAGCAAGTATGAATATGTACATGTGTATATATGTACTTGTCTGTGTATACGGTGTATACGGTGAAATGTATATGTATGTATATGTGCATGTGTGGGCATTTAAATATATACATGTGTATGTGAGTGGGTTGGGCCATTCCTCGTCTGTTTCCTTGCGCTACCTCGCTAACGCGGGAGACGGCGGTAAGTATGATATATATATATATATATATATATATATATATATATATATATATATATATATATATATATATATATATATATATATATATATATATATATATATAGAGAGAGAGAGAGAGAGAGAGAGAGAGAGAGAGAGAGAGAGAGAGAGAGAGAGAGAGAGAGAGAGTTTGATATTTTTTCCTTGTATCTTTCGTTCGATTTCAGCACTTCCGTGCATCTCCTCAAGCCAGGGAACCATACAGGTGCTCCTTATCCAACTTGAGTCTACCATATGTTGTACATATTTGCCCCTAAAATACTTTGGGTATGCGAAGCCAATTCTGTCAATGGCCAAGATATAGCGTTTTTTTTCCCCCTTACTGTAATTTTCTGGTGATATATTTGGCCTGTTAATATTGACCAAGTTCCTATCTCGCGAATTCCTCGAGCGGCTTAACCCACACCATCCTCAGTGAAAAAATGAGACTGGAATTGGTTTCACCTTCGTCCTGCTTTCATTACGTTACATTTTCTGTGATTTAATTTCATTATCATTTCATCTAATCATGGCCACATCCTGTCCAAGTCCTCGTAGAAGGTGTTGCTGCCTTGAACGTTTTCAAATTATATATTCCTTGTTCACAGACGTATCTAGGCTTGAATCTACGTCCTCTGGTAGCTCATCTGAATGTATGAGGAACAGCAATGGGCCTCAGGAATGGAGTCCTTAAGAACACAACTTGTGGATTGTGCTCGCTGTGCAAAACCATAGCGCCAAAGCTGAGCCCGAAGGCTGTACAGCGATTCCTAACCTCCTCCTGTGAACTCCCTTAAGGCCGTGTAGAAAGTCCATAAAAAAGGGGGGGGGGGAGATATTCATAGCTTTGCCATTTGAAACATGGTCTTTGATAACCATGTGTAGTTTGTGGGTATTTCGAGGGGATACTGGTGTAAAATGTTACTCTGCAGAACAGTTGTCGTTTGGTCAGCAACAGGAAAAAGGATTTGGGTGTCTCTCTCAGTTTGGCACTTCGTATCATGAGAAGAGCACCGGCTCGAATCTAGCATAAGAAAATCTTATTAGGAACACCTCCTTTGTGATGGTTGGTTGACTGGATGGTTGGTTCCTTAGGCTTCAGGGACTATTCAAATACCAGGACCATTAATGCCCCTCGACGTCACACTGCATCTACCGATTACCTCCAAATAGACCATTCCTAACACCTTCTTCGGCTTTTGAAGATAAGTAGTCGAAGACCACATATACACTCTCTCAATATGTATGTAGTCAATCTTATGTGTGAAAATGAGTTTTACGGTCAGCGTTTTATTCCCCCGCGCCAAGTATACTTCATTCTACTCATTAGTTATCACCACAAAGGCCACAGACATTATGTGGCCTCGCCGTGGGAATGTATTAATAAGAAACATAGTTAAGTCTTAAAGCTGACCCTTCCACAATATTTTTTTTCTCTGTACGGCTAGGCGTGAATCGTGTCTTCTCATGACACAGTACGTCAAGACTCGGGTGTCAAGCGTGTACAACGGGAGCACATCAGAACCTACGAGCCATCTGGGGAGGTTAGAATAATACCACGGGCAACACAGACGATATTGGCCTATCGGCACCTGGGTCGTTCGTCATAATACCCAGACCAGATCCCGCCCTCACGTAAGCTATGATGCCACCAGTTGCGAAAGAGGCTGGAATCCCGAGAGGCCCTTTTTTTTTTTTTTTCAGAATTGCTTGCGTGAGGCATCCGCGCTGGGGCAGCTTGCGTCATCCCTTGGTTTCTCGACCAAGGGTTTCTCGTGAATGCCCCCCATGAAAAACAGTGGAAGATCCCCCTCCTCACATCCCCCCTACCCTCCCTTACTGAGCGCGTGCTATAGTGGCTAGGTTCATAGGACGCAGCTAGGTTCGAGGCTTTGCTCCTCCTCCGCTCCTGCAGAAGAATAGTCCTTTAATTCATCATATGATGCAATTGTATAAAACAATACCTTTGAGCAAAAATGTACATCGTAGAGTCGAAACCAAGACATCAGTTATACCCAAGACAGCTGTGTAATGTCACCTTTATCACTGGTCTTATTTACCATAGGGACAGAATTACGGAGCCTGTAAACTGACATCAGACATTGCAGTCCTATGATGTCAATTAGAATATGAAGATGATCTGTACCACTTAGGGGGTTAGGTTGTAGGTGGCACAGTTGCTAGACAGGTCGCCACGCAACCGGAGTTCTGGCATACGGGAGGGAGGAAGAAACGCTGGTTAGAAATACAAGGCTATTAGTATCATCTAAAAAAAGTACGAGGATCTAGAGGTTTACTGGTTGAAATATCAGTGATAGGACGTGCTCACGAGAAAACCACACACACACACACACACACACACACACACACACACACACACACATACACACACACACACATATATATATATATATATATATATATATATATATATATATATATATATATATATATATATATATATATATATATATATAAGTGAAAACTTTTATTTCAAACACCGTTCTTAACTACACTGTAAGATACTTGAATTTTGACAACAGACGAAAACATTTCAGATCATGGCTGAAATGAAATCTATAACAAGGTAGCGAATGAAGAAAAGAGGCATAGAGAGCGAAAATTGAAGTAGATCTGAGAATTTAACTAGGTGGACCTCACAAAAAAGAGTTATTCATCGAATTAAATTCCCTGGAGTGTTGCTCTCTGCTGTTGCATGGTGTCAAAAATTATGTATATCAATTTTTATTTATCAAATACTATGATGCTGGAGTATCCACAACTGGCCACTGCCACAGTATATAAACAATCTCGAAAAATTTTGTATGTACGAGGACAATGATTTTTTGTTTCTTATAGCACTTTTGTGTAGCGCTTTTTGTTATCATTTTGATCACTTCGTCATTAAACTTTATTTACTAAATCATGAGTATGAACCTGCCGTCTCTCTTTTCGTATTCATAAGTACATAAAAAGAATATCCATATACTATTCCAGTGTTCTATCTCCCTTTTTGTTTTCTACATATGCATATATTAGTTAGAATAGTCCATAAAAAATTGCGTGTACTATTCCCGTACTTTCTCTACTTTTCATGAGGATACATTGGTTAATAGAATCTTGTTGCGTTGACGGTGTGTGTGTGTTTGTGTGTGTGTGTGTGTGTGAAACCCATAGGACAGACAAAGGTCAAATGCCAGCGGTTAACGTTTTCAGTCCACTTTATCACAGTTCATATCCTGTTTTGTTACGAAACACTCATGCTTCTCTCATGCTTCTCTCTCTTTTTTCCATCTTCTCTCACTCCTTATCTTTACCTATGTCTCTTCGCTTATTACAGATTTGTACATGTCTCTTCTGCTTTTCTCCTAAACAAGATTCTCAGTTTAACGAACATTGTGGATTATAGAACCGTTTTCTTTGGATGTCTTCCTCGCGCTTCTTGGACTTAAACAAGTAGAGGTAAAAGATTGGATGTTTCTCCGTTTCTCGCTCGATTAATCTTATTTCAGACGCAAAATCCCCTTGATAATTTGTCACTATCATTATCTAAACAATCTTCCCAAGTTTTCCCTATGCGCAAATATCCCATAGCGTGACGCTTTGGAACGTATCAGTAGAATCATCGCAGGTATAGATGTTGCCAAGTACAGACGAACTGTATTTCAAAGACACTCGTCTTGGATTCATTAATTATACCTACCTGCATTTGCTTAAACATATCTAATCTACGCCCGTAGTATTTACTCTGTCGTCCGTGGGAACAGATGCCTCAAGCCCCGTGACACTACCTGTAAAGCAAGTGTAAAGGTGTTTGTGGCAGCTGATGGTGAACTCGCCGACCTTGTTGAACGTATTATCTCAAGTACGACCTTCGAGCATGGCGGCACGATCTTCAGACACGAAGATACGACCTTTAAGAGCGAGGTCATAGCCACTGAGTGTGACTGTCTTGGTCTTTGGCCTAATACTTATGGATCAGGCCAAAGACTCATGGTTGTCGTTCTTGGTGGGCTTCGTAAATTGGTTGGTTGGTTTGTTAACGGCTCTGACGATCAGCGACCTATGAGGAAGGGCATTTAGGCCTGCAAACCTTCACTGCAGTTATATGGTCTTGTTTGGAACACCTGCTTGGCCTATTTTGATATCAATCGAATTGATATATGGTTAGAAAAAAAAAAAGAAATTAGTTCATGCAAGAATTTTAACTGAAGAGACAAACAGTTGTACTAACAACAATAAATCATTACACTGTTGTCATTGCTCCATTTCTTTGAGGAAAGAAATCATCATGTTGGTTTAAGTCTGGGTTGGAATCATCGAACTGAGTTATTTTTTTTTTTTGTCATTTTTCCCCCCCTTATGTTGATGCAAAATTCCGATAGCCTTTCCCTGGTTGTGTTGTATTTGGGGGCATCTAATGAATATGTGTTGTATAGTTAAGATATTGTTGCAGTCTGTCCATTGTAGGGGAAAAGACTTGACGGTGGAGGGCGAAAGGTGAGTTGGTTATGTGTTCGCACGGAGGCGTGCCAGCACGACCGCCTCTCTTCTATTAGCACGGGAGGAGGTCGACCAGTCGCCTGTTGTTTCTGGTTTGATATCATTTGGTCATCCCAAGTTAGTCCATTGACTTTGCCATAAATGTTATAATTTATTTCCACACGGAGACATGGGGCTGCAGCTCCTGGAGAGCTTCGTGAATCTCCTCAAGTTCTGCAGGCGACTTAGCGACATTTTGCTTGCCTGTTCGTTGCCTTACGTAAATGCCGCAGTGACCAAGCACCCATATCAGAGTGATGAACTTGTGTCACGTACGCAGTGAGAATATTCCCGGAGTACTGCAGACTTGACTACTGTTGTTTCTTTCCATTTTAGAAACGGTTTTACACCCCAGGATTGCCGACTTTATCACGCCGTTCCCTTCTTTATTGAAACGCTTTTACAGCCTAGTTTACTGCTCTTGATGCCCCCGTATCTGTTGCCATGAATGTGGACTTTCACGTATCATTTGCTTTCTTTCGTAGGCTGTAGAATTTGAATTTTTTACATCCTTTTAAGATAGTCATTGTTTTAATTCCTCGATTGTGTTTGTGAAGTGCGTCTGAATTGTCAGAGGTAGATAGTAGATAGATAGAGAAAGGGAGTTAGATAGATAGATAGATAGAGATATAGATAGATAGATAGATAGATAGATAGATAGATAGATAGATAGATAGAGAGAGAGAGAGAGAGAGAGAGAGAGAGAGAGAGAGAGAGAGAGAGAGAGAGAGAGAGAGAGAGAGAGAGAGAGAGAGAGAGAGAGAGAGAGAGAGAACCGCTTGGAGAGGAAGGACACACCTATTTCTTTGTTCTTTTTAGGATAGAGGATCCTGTATTGATACGTCCTCTCTGTGTGCACTCAGCTTATCCTGTTAGACAAATTATAATTACTCGGTGGGCTGGTTAGTTAGGCGTCAGCCTCTTCAACTGTCAGGGAGGTTAAGGCCTGCCTACTGTACGCTCACCAACTGGAAACAATATAGAATAATCTTTAGCACCTTTTTCATGTGTTAAGGATAATTCAGAGACCAAAGGCACTCTCGCTATGTCTACAGCCCTTTCTTTCTTAGCAGTTAACTGAGCTCGGTACAGGAACCAGACAGGTTTCTGTGATGTAGAAAGGTCAGGCAGGGCGAATGAACCATGTATGTGTGTGTGTGTGTGTGTGTGTGTGTGTGTGTGTTATCGTCATCAACTTTTTCAGTGGAGTGAGAATAAAAAGACATTCAAAATATAGAAATTTATTGTCGAGAATATCTACAGAATTATGTACATCATGTGTCTTAATGTATATTGGACAGTGGGAAACGTGTCACAACCTTACAAAACTCCTCAACCGCTCTCCACCATTGTACTTTGCATAAAGAATATGATTTCAAATTCATTCCAACTCCATCAAGAATATGATTCAAAATTCATTCCAACTCCATAAAGAATATAACTTAAATGTCCGTTTACACATTGTAATTCACAAGCATACGGTGTATGTTTGTTGTTTGTGCATGTATTTGTGTGTGTGTGTGTGTGTGTGTGTGTGTGTGTTTCCACCCATAGGAGTAAAGACATGTAGTACATAATGAGGTGATGGGGAGACACGAGATAGTACATAATGAGGTGATGGGGAGACACGAGATAGTACATAATGAGGTGATGGGGAGACACGAGATAGTACATAATGAGATGATGGGGAGACACGAGATAGTACATAATGAGGTGATGGGGAGACACGAGATAGTACATAATGAGGTGATGGGGAGACACGAGATAGTACATAATGAGGTGATGGGGAGACACGAGATAGTACATAATGAGGTGATGGGGAGACACGAGATAGTACATAATGAGGTGATGGGGAGACACGAGATAGTGCATAATGAGGTGATGGGGAGACACGAGATAGTACATAATGAGGTGATGGGGAGACACGAGATAGTGCATAATGAGGTGATGGGGAGACACGAGATAGTACATAATGAGGTGATGGGGAGACACGAGACCTCCTCAAGTGACACATTAAGGAAAACATCGAGTGTCACTAGTTACTAGTTACTGGTAATCGAATACTTTTCGTCTCCCGTCCATGAACAAGGGAGTCAAAACCCTATGGCACAGCGGAGTGGTTAGCGTTCCCAACTACCAAGTAAATGGTACAAGGTTCGAATCCTTGCAGCTGGAGGGCTTTATGTGTGCTACGAAAGTGCACGCTCATATATACTATATTTGTGTGTGTGTGTGTGTGTGTGTGTGTGTATATATATATAGTCATGCGTAGATTTACACATATACTCCCATCACATATTCACTCTTGTTTATTTACTTTATCATGACGATCAGTATACATTCTACCATCATCTTTCTCATCCTTTCACAGTTAAGTATCGTCCCAGTGTCTTCATTACATCTGCTGCTTACAAGTCTCTGTAGCAAGTTTTTTTTTTTTTCGCACCTAAGTCATTTTTTAATGTAAGCCATTACATGAAGTCACGGCTATTTGCAAATAAATTTTGGTTAAACTTAGGGCCATTAAAGACGCTCAGCTTTTTTCCCAAAAGTTTTAACTGTGCAAGCGAGAACTGCACAGTTCAATTTTCTGTCCCCGACAGACAGATATCGCAAAGGCCAACATTTTGGTCTGCACATTTGAAACTTGAGTGAAAAGCTGAGTGTGGTAGCGGTCCTTGCTCACAACTCGCTATTTCTATTTACACTTAAATTGATGCGTTTAAATTCAAACTTATTTTCTTTCTCTAAGCGTATGTTTGGAAATTATTTTGAGAATGGGTTGGAGTCTTGAGTCCATCTTGTAAGATACGGATGAGTTTGTAGTGACTTTGATATTCTAAAAAGGCGTTTTAAATTTCGTTTCTTTCTTTTTGTTTTTAACTTTCCCGCAGGATTTCAATCACTCTCATGCGGTCGTTTAATCATTGTGCGACTTGCGGGAGGGCGTTCTGTGTGCGTCCGTGTTCCATCTCTCTAAATGGTGGCGGGAAGGAGGCGACTAGACATTCTTGAGGAAAGTATCCGGTCAGTCGTCTACAGCGTTCCAACCGATCGATCTTTGACGAAGCTGACCTCCGTTGGGGTCGTCTGGTCGCAGATAAAAAAAAGGAGAGAAAAATTATATCAACACAGTTTCCTTCAACTCATATGGTATAATTATCTATCTAGAAAAAAAATAAGATGGAAATGATTCTTATTATTCTTATCTATTACCAGTATTTTCCTCAATTTTCTTTCGTAAACAGAAAGTTCATATAGCCTGTATCTGTATGCCTTAACTCCCCCTCACCGTTGACTGCCCTTACCTCTTGCTGTTGTTGGCTGCCGGACATACACATGAACCTGCGACAGAAGCAACGCCACCAGGACCTGAGGGAGGCGTTGAAGGTGGTGTTGACCGAGGCGTACATGGGGAGGAAGAGCAAGAGATGCAGGCGATGCACTATGTGTCCGGCCTCCACCACGAAGTTCGGCACTATCCCTGGACCCGCCAGTCGTGACGCTAGCGGCAGCACCGTCTGTAATGATGTATGGAGGGAGGTGTTAGCGAGGAGGAGGTGGGGTTATCACAGGATGCACCATATATGAAGGCCAGGTTATATACAAGGGGTCCTTGAAAAGGATAACCCTAGCTTGAATCTTACGAACGAATTAGAGAGTTTGATGAATGGTTTTAGTATTCGAAAAAAAAAAAAACGAAAAGAAACGGCTGTATGTTCAAAATTATTGAACAAGATATTAGAATTCTTTTTTTTGATAGATTTCAGTGATGTATCAGAGGTTCTCCAGCCGAAGTATGAGAGTCAGTCATTACTCTTTTGCTGTCCTCGCCTTGGGAGGACATATTGCTGTCATCATGTCGGTGTTTGTGTTGGTTTCTCTGTATGTAGACTCGAGTCGAGAAAAGGTGTCGATAGGAAACTTGTATTGCGGTTTGTATGGAGTAAGGGAGCCAGTGTTGACCTGATGAGGCTTACACTTGACTCCTCTCTCTCTCTCTCTCTCTCTCTCTCTCTCTCTCTCTCTCTCTCTTGCTAAACCTCATGACCTTACTTTTTATTCACAGTAACTTTCAACTTCCTCCTTTCCCACATTTTTTTTTCTCCAAATTCAGACACCAGCTTCTGCAGTTTCTTACTCACGTCTGCTATTAGGGCCATTTCATCCGCAAGCAACTGACTTATCTCCTAGGCTCCCCAACCTCCAGCATACCGCAGACACGTCTCTCTCTCTCTCTCTCTCTCTCTCTCTCTCTCTCTCTCCAAGAGTCTGGCATTTACCTCCCTCACCTCCCCATTCATAAACAGATTAAACGGCCATGGTGACATCACACGTTCTTGATGCAAACCGACCTTCGTCTGGAACAACCTACACTCTTCCCCTCTCACTCGCATACGCGTCGTATTTCCTCGATAAAAACTCCTCACTATCTCTCGTAGTAGCTTTTTTCCCACAGTAATTATTCGTAGTACCCTCCGTGTGTCATTTCTATCAACCGTATCATACGCTTTCTCCATAAATGCCAAAGTCTTCAAAACAGACACTTCATACACATATCCTCTACCACTCCTAAAGGCACAGCCCTCGTCCCCGCTCAGTTCTGTGCATGTCACCACCTCCTAAATCACCACACCCCCATACAACTTACCACATATATTCAGCATACTTATACCTCTGCAGTTCAAGCACTCACTTCAGTCTCCCTTGCCGTTTTATAATGGAATTATACAGGCATCCTGCTGGTCCACAGGCACTTCAACTTAGCCATACATACAGTGAAAATAGTGACTTACAAGTCAACAACGCTGTCATCTACTGTCGCCTTATTGCTGAAGTGAACACTCAACATCTCCCATGAAAGCTGCCTCTCTTCCTCACTCCTCTCGTTATCAGGTGTAGAAGTGCAAGCCATCACCCACCCCCCACCCACCCCTCGAATGACCCACTTTAATTTTCACCCCACATCACTCTAGGACTCACTCGCACTCTTTTAATACATTCCCGCAATTCCTTCTTCAACAGAAGTGCTACTTCCTCCATTGCTCTCGCCTTCACACCAGCCCAGAACCTCTCACTCTTAGAACATTCACCTTATAGCATAGCACTGTGAAACGTTGAAACACGACCTTACCAAGGAACAGGAGAAGGCTGTGAAGAAGTCGCTTCGTCTGGTATGTGAATAATAATGATGTCAGTAAAAGGGAAGTGAGAAACGGGCTTATCTAACACTGCCGTGCAAAAGTTCCCTCATGAACTGATGATCAAATGACCCCCTGGATATACGTTTCGACGAGATGACACTGCGAACACCCCCTTAGCCATCAGTGAAAATAAATCAAGAGGACACTGGTGAAATTCGCACCTTAGATTCGAGTCTTTAGGTGTGGGAGTCACCAGATTAACAAGCCTTGCCTAGTCGGTGTATTTGGCCTGATCAACCATCTATGATAAAGCAAGTTTAGCTTGGAAGTTGTTAAGCTACAAATGGCTGTTATCTCCATGACCTTATTGTCCTTAGCTACAGGAGAGAGAGAGAGAGAGAGAGAGAGAGAGAGAGAGAGAGAGAGAGAGAGAGAGAGAGAGAGAGAGAGAGAGAGAGGATGCTTCTCCATCTGATGATTAGCCTACAGGTTGGTTAATTGTAGGACGGCCTAATTGCTTTGTTTCGTAACTTTTACGTTAAACACATTCTTACTTAAATCTACAGTAATAAGAAAGATGTTCAGGAGCATATCTGGTAAACATCGTCGAAGAACGCTATAGATATGTATCCGTGAGGACGTGTGAGGAAAACAACACACACGTACACATATGTACAGTCTCGGACGAATGTCCTGAGACACGACTGAAGCCCGGAAGTCCAAGTGCACCCCAGTCCGAAGCATGCGATTATTGGTCGAAGCCGGTAGAGTCTTCCCGAGAGAGAGAGAGAGAGAGAGAGAGAGAGAGAGAGAGCTCAGTACAACTTCATTCAGCAGCGTCTCAGGGCGTTTGTCCCCGCAGCTGTACATTTTGTACGAAAAGAAGCACACAACGACACGTGTACATATTACACACACCCACCCACCCACACACACACACACCAGCATACATATATACAACTTACATGAGGTAATGAGAGGAAGGAGTAGAGCATGATGACTAGGAGAGCCGAACGGACCGTCCTCCGTCGTACCAACTCTTCCGACATGGCCATAGAACTGTCATGCGTCTGGCAGGGGAGCTCTCTTCGGAACTCCAGGGCCACCAGGACGTAGAAGACAGAGATGGCTCCAGCCTCCAGGGTGTACACGACGGTGTAGGCCACGAAAAACTGGGTGTCGGTGCGTCCGTCAGAGCACAACGTCGGCAAAACCGGAGCGCACGGGAGAAGAAGGAGGAGGAAGGGGATCAGCCAGCAGGCGACGCACAACAGACGACAGCGGGTCCTCGTCAGCGCATCGTAGTAGCGGAGAGGCCAGCAGATGGCCAGGTACCGGTCAAGGGCCAGGCAGACGAGAGTGAAGCAGGACACAGCACTCAGGTAACGCTGTGCCATCCTGACCCGACACCCGGACGGCCAGAAGATCTTGACACTGGGCACCATCAGCAGCACAGTGGCGTAGACCAGAGAAAGGGAGGAAAACATCGCAATACTGACGGTCAGGGAGTTGGAGAACCAGGTGGACAGTCTCTCCCGCAAGTCTCGGCTCCTGAGGGTGATGTACGCGGCCAGGACGCATTCGACGAGCGTCGCCATGTTTATGCTCATGTAGAGCAACATCTTATACCTGATTCTCTGGTTGTCCATCGTGGCGACCACTTGCTCCGTGAAGTTCAGCGACATCATTCCACATCAAAGTTGCGAACTGCTTCACTGGGGTGTTTTGATTATCCCTTCGTCATCTACAAGCTTCACTGACTAACACGGATTCAGTGTACTCGTATGTATCCTCACATTCTCGACGGCTGAACTCTGACGAAATAGCACAGATGATAGAAAAACGTCTACATCTAAGCAATTTCTTTGGTGTCCGTCGACGCTCAACGGGACTTGAGGCAACTTTATGTATCTCACCAGTTTCGCATGATATCGGGTATTGCCGTATTTCAAAACTACGGTGGCGCCATTTCACCTCAGTCTTTTCATCAGTTATTTCATCAGTTATCTTTTGGACAAGGGTGGGAGATATATGAGGCCTCACATTAGAACACTGAGTAGTGCTTTCAGACACAACATTTGGTTTCCTCACAAGTGTCCGCAGATCACTGAAGGAATAAGCCACGCTTCCTCTGGTCCAGCTCGACACACCAACACAACCAGTCCTTTGGTTTGAATGGGCGAGGACTCCTCTGAGAGAGAGACGTATTAGTCCCTCATTCCACTCCAAAGCGGACGCCCAGCTTCCGTTGGGTCAGTCCAAGTAGTGTGCTTCGGGAATGCCAGAGTTGCTATATTTTGTGGTATAAATACCTTGACTAGTGATGTCATGGATTTCCTAAGTTAATGAATGATGTCTTGCTGATGGAGTAAAAAAAAAAGAAAAGGAATCTAGTGTTAGAAGATAAGATTTACATCCTGCCGCTGTAGACTGGTGATTAAGTATTGAACGAAACGCTACTTCCGGTGATTCCTTTCCTCTCTTTATTTATAGATATACAATTGCATATGTAGCGGCGGGAATAGACAAAGAAAGGCCGTCCGTATCCGCTCACACCCCCCACCCCCCCATTCTCTAGCTGTCATGTATAATGCAATGAAACCACAGCTCCCTATCCACACCTAGGCCCCGCAGACCTTGCCATGGTTTACCCCGGGCGCTTCTACATGCCCAGATTCAGTCTACAGACAGCACGTCGACCCTCATTCATAATCTCTTTCACTTCGTCCTTCCTTCCATCGCCAACTTGGTCACCCCCTTCTCTTTGTTCGCTCCACTTCTGACACATATATCCTCTTTGCCAACCTTTCTTCTCTCATTCTCTCCATATTTCCGAACCGTTTCAGCACACTCTTTAGCTGTCTCAACCACACTCTTTAGATCACCACACCGAACACCACCATCCGGTAGCGCTTGTATAACGGTGGCGCCTTAGCTAGTCTCTTCCTTGTATATTAAATGACTGTTCTACGTGTTCTGTCTCATTCTCGTACCTACCCTGACGATGTGATCATTACACGAAAGTGCACTTTGGGAACTTATCGTGTTTCACTTCCCTGTGGTTCTCTCTCTCTCTCTCTCTCTCTCTCTCTCTCTGTTTTTATACTATTCGCCATTTCCCGCGTTAGCGAGGTAGCGTTAAGAACAGAGGACTGAGCCTTTGTGGGAAATCCTCATTTGGCCTCCTTCTCTGTTCTTTCGGAAAATTAAAAACGAGAGCTGAGGATTTCCAGCCCCCGCTCCCTCCCCTTTTAGTCGCCTTCTACGACACGCAGGGAATACATAGAAAGTATTCTTTCTCCCCTATCCCCAGGGATTAAGTGCAGAATGGAAAAAGGTGAGAGCAAATGAAGGGGAGTGAGGGAGGAATGGGATGATTTAGGGAAGCAGTGATGGCTTGCGCAAAAGATGCCTGTGGCATGAGAAAGGTGGGAGGTGGGCAGATTAGAGAGGGTAGTGAGTGGTGGGATGAAGTAAGATTGTTAGTGAAAGACAAGAGAGAGGCATGAGGACGATTTTTGCAGGGAAATAGTGCAAATGACTGGGAGATGTATAAAAGAAAGAGGCAAGAGGTCAAGAGAAAGGTGCAAAAGGTCAAAAAGGGCAAATGAGAGTTGGGGTGAGAGAGTGTCATTAGATTTTGGGGAGCATAAAAAGATGTTTTGGAAGGAGGTAAATAAAGTACGTAAGACAAGAGAAGAATGGGAACATCGGTGAAGGGGGCAAATGGGGAGGTAATGACAAGTAGCGGTGAAGTGAGAGGGGGATGGAGTGAGTATTTTGAAGGGTTGTTGAATGTGTTTGACGATAGAGTGGCAGATATAGGGTGTTTGTGTCAAGGTGGTGTGCGAAGTGAGAGGGTCAGGGTGAATGATTTGGTAAACAGAGAAGAGGTAGTGAGAGCTTTGTAGAAGATGAAAGCCGGCAATGCGGCGGATTTGAATGGTATTGCTGTGGAATTTATTAATAAAGGGGATGACTGTGTTGCTGACCGGTTGGTGAGGATATTCAATGTATGTATGGCTCATGGTGAAGTGCCTGAGGATTGGCGGAATGCATGCATAGTGCCATTGTACAATGGCAAAGGGGATAAAGGTGAGTGTTCAAATTACAGAGATATAAGTTTGTTGAGTATTCCTGGGATATTATATGGGGGTGGGGTAATGATTGAGAGGGTCAAGGAATGTACAGAGCATCAGACTGGGGAAGAGCAGTGTGGTTCAGAAGTGGTAGAGGATGTGTGGATCAGGTGTTTGCTTTGAAGAATGTATGTGAGAGATAATTAGAAAAACGGATGGATTTGTATGTAGCATTTATGGATTTTCACCCTCCTGAACATGCAGGAGGGTGAAAGGCGTGCAAGGAATAGAGTGAATTGGAACGATGTGGTATACCGGGGTCGACGTGCTGTCAATGGATTGAACCAGGGCATGTGAAGCGTCTGGGGTAAACCATGGAAAGTTGTGTGGGGCCTGGATGTGGAAAGGGAGCTGTGGTTTCGGTGCATTGTTACATGACAGCTAGAGACGAATGGGGCCTTTGGTGTCTTTTCCTAGCGCTACCTCGCACACATGAGGGGGGAGGGGGTTGTTATTCCATGTGTGGCGAGGTGGCGATGGGAACAAATAAAGGCAGACAGTATGAATTATGTACATGTGTATATATGTATATGTCTGTGTGTGTATATATATATGTGTACATTGAGATGTATAGGTATGTATATTTGCGTGTGTGGACGTGTATGTATGTACATGTGTATGTGGGTGGGTTGGGGCATTCTTTCGTCTGTTTCCTTGCGCTACCTCGCTAACGCGGGAGACAGCCATAAAGCAAAATAATAAATAAATAAATGAATATTTATGGATCTGGAGAAGGCATATGATAGAGTTGACTGAGATGCTCAGTGGAAGGTATTAAGAGGATATGGTGTGGGAGGCAAGTTGCTGGAAGCAGTGAAAATTTTTATCCAGGATCACGATTTTACGCGTGATCAAGTATATTCCTATGAGTCCACGGTGAACTTTTCGTGTTTCATTTTCCCCGTGGACTCATTGGAATATATATATATATATATATATATATATATATATATATATATATATATATATATATATATATATATATATATATATATATTTTTTTTTTTTTTTTTCATGATTGCCGTTTCCTGTGTAGGCGACGTGAGTCCCCAGGAACAATGACATACAAATCCACATCTATAACTGTTCTGTCCTTAGCACCTCTGTCACAACTATGATGATGGCTGTCATGTTCTGCAGTGCTCCCCCTCCAGCGCTTCTGAAGCAGTTGTAGAAGGTTCCGATCGACGAGTTCTTCATTCTGCCAGCACCCATGATGTAGTCTCAGATGGCGCTGTTTGATGCGCACTGCTACCAGCACCTTTGGAGTGGACAGAGAAAGAGCTGTTTGATCCATCCTGGTGCTCATGCGCAACGGACGCTGTTGTGGAGGGACAAGCAAGTCGGGCCACAGACGACCACACACTCTTGAAGCATTGCGCGAGGACGGCGTGGTTAGAGGCGTCGTTCCAGAGGAAGACAGGGAAGAGGAGAAGGAGGAAGAGCCGATTGGATAAGTGTGTCAAGTGTATCCACATTATCCACTCATATATAGGCCGACGACTATCCGCCCACTTGATTATGATCTCGAACAAGACCTGCGGAAGATGAAGGTATCTGACATCATTAGTATGAAGGAGGCCATGATTACGAAGAGAGCCAAAGGAATTCAAACAGCGCTAGAAAACTGGGTCCATTCGAGGCTGTTTGTGATAATGGAAGATATCAGAAACTCCCAGGGTAGTGTGGTAAAAGGTTGGAAAGTGTACAGATAACTCGCAGAGAAAAAAAGACTGCAACTGCCAGTGTGTCTGAGGAGGCGCAATTATAATGTTGGTCTTGGACTTGAAGCGAAAACTTTTATCAGGTATAAGTTAATGATCAAGACAAAATGGAGTGAATTGCAGTTAGGTCCTAAGAAATGGCTCCGGGGTGTAGACTCATCATTTCAGAAAGTGTGAAGCATATGCTCTTAAAAAACTTAATTTGTAAATTGGCAGGTAATAATGATAACAATGATAATAATGATAATAATAATGATGATAATAACAATAATAATAATAATGTCAATGGTAATGATAATAATAGTAATAATAATAATAATAATAATGATAATAATGATGATAATAATAATAATAATGATAATAATAATAATAATAATAATAATAATAATAATAATAATAATGATAATAATGATAATAATAATAATGATAATAACAATAATAATAATAATAATAATAATAATAATAATAATAATAATAATAATGATAATAATAATAATAATGATAATAATAGTATTAATGATAATAGCATTAATGATAATAATGATTATAATGATAATGATAAAAGTTGAGCCATTAATGTTACCCCTTACAAAGAAATCATTTGCTTCTCATAGTAGTCAAGGGACGATTTATGTTAACTTCGCATGACCGTTAATTAAGCAGGATGTCATTCAGTTATCCTACTGTCTAGGGAAGGCTGGATCCCTTGGGGAAAGTAAGCGATGATTGGCTTGCGTGGTCCAGAGGAACGAACCCAAGTCTGGAATGTTTGTGGGTTAGTTTCTAAGTTTGTTTCGAGTACTTGTTGCAAGTCGGGAAGCGATTGCTCTTCCCACATTTCTTCGAAGTCCACTTGGGATTTGTATGTTTCAGGTTGCCGCGTAACCTGCCTTTCCGCTGTAGGTGTTTTACCGTTCACTGGGATTTATCCCGCTGTATCCGGCGAGTCAAACACTGAATATATCACATGGACAGTTTGTGTCCAATCTTCTTGAAATTCCAATTCATATTCCTCCCGGACGTTAGAAAAACAAAAACAAAAACGAAAGAAAAACTCAAACAGCGATGCTGTAAAAATGCTCCTTCTTCCCAGTGCACAGAGACAGATAGATTATATGTTCTTTATATAATATACGGACATTATCCGTAAATAGAAAAAGGAATCCCTAAAGACAGAAAACTTTCTTCGTATGTTCGTCTGGGAGCTGGTGGAGTGGACTGAGCGGGAACTGGAGGGGTGTGGTGGCCGTGGGTACTGCTGTATCGTTAGGTTTCGGACATCCAACGAATTTTGTTCGGTTTTAGGTTAGGTTTGTTAGGTTAGCCTTAGTTTGGTTAAAAATCGTATTTTCGATGGTTTCTGATGTCTTTCGGACGATTCGAACCTTCATTTCCTTCACAAATCATTCCCTTTTGTGATCTCCCAACGGGGGTTCCCTTATTGTCGTTGGATAAACGGGGTTGTAGGAATGAAGGTTTGAATGGTGCAAAACGTATC